>NW_024881512.1:1800000-1966792 GCF_019059575.1 Amphibalanus amphitrite | reverse complement strand
CCTTGAGCCCTGAGGGTTTCTACAGTAGTCAGGCTCCGCAGTCAGAGTCCGCGAGTGCACTGTCCTCGCAGGTGAGGCGTGCTCTGCTCCCTCCCACGGAGCTACGCCCATTCACAGGTAACGTGGAAAATTTTCGTTTATTTATGAGCGCCTTTGTGGCTCGTGTTGCAGGTAGACTGATGATCAGAAGAAACTTTTATTTTATTGGAACAATTACTAGGGGAAACCGAACCAGCTGGTGAGGAGCTGTCTTCACCTGGGGTGCTGATGGATTCGTTGAGGGCCAAGCAGTTACTCGAGCGCGGTACGGTAACACAAGCTTAGGTGACTCATACGTTGAGAAGGTAAAGGGGTGGTCTCGGATCCTACCCGGAGATGTAGAATCACTGTACAAGTTTGTTCTGTTTCTGACGGAGGTAAAGAACGCCGTATCTGGCGTAGCTTTGAGTGAATTCGAACATCCATCCACTCTCCGCCTGATAGTTTCTAAAGTTCCTCCTCACCTGCAGGATCGGCAGGCACGTAGCTAGGATTTGGCCAAGGGAGGGGCGGAGGAATCCCGGGGGCCTCCTTTCTACAGGGGGCCTCCTCCCTAAAGGGGCCTCCTTTCTACAGAGGGTCTCATGCCTACACAATTACATATACAACATAATGCATTCACTTTTGTTCAGCTTTCATATGGCAAGCGCACTGGTATGTTTCTTTATTCTTACCGCTGCAGGCTGCAGCGGTAAGAAACATACGCATATCACAAGTCTCAGAGTGGCATGATAACCGGCAAAAAAAAAAAACTCGGGCGCTGGCGGCGGCCGGACCGCAGCAGGAGGGGGAGGATCTGCGAGGAATGGGAGGATACTGGATGACGGTCAGAGTAACACTTGGTGTATTATCATATATCGTTCAAGCGCTTAACCGTATTCCGGGAGGGCTCTGAAAGACTCTGAATCGGGCGGGGGCCTTTTCTGGCCCCCGTCAGAACTCGAAAAGCACGAATCGTAGCGACAAACGGCAAGGGCGTTTGATAGTTCGTTGAACGACTTACAACTTTTGTAAACAACTTTTTTTGGGTCAGGTCAATATTGAGGTCGCCAGAGGTCATAACAAATAACATGGTTTATAACGACCTACATAGATAGGTCAACTTCAAAATCTAACCTAGGAAAGTCACGCTGGGTACCAATCGACGCGTCATGACCAGGCGAACGGTTTGGTACACTAACAACTATTTAGCCCCATCATGTCGTGATTTATTGGCTAAAAACTGTTGATGACCTCACCTCACCTCAGATGATCCTTCCCGGTGCTCCTGTCAGTAAATGCCACCTGGGTGCTTACAGATCAGATAATCTGACGTAATTCAGAAAGAATTGGGTGGTTTTGCCTCGTTTTCTCGAAGCAGGACACAGTTCATTACCTATATTTTCCAATAGGCTTGTCACGATTCTGACCTTACTGACGTCTGCAAGATTGAAACTATACGGTTATCAATTCTTTCTGTGTGAATGATGCCACGTTTACTTGCTGTAAGTAAAACATGGTTTCGTTAGTAAATTTTCCTAGGTCCAGGTGGTTTGCTTCATTTACGCCGTAGATGAAACAAACAATCGATGGATAGGTATAGGTATATTAATTTCCCGGTCAAATAAATTATTATGAGTTGTGCGAAGCATGGCTATGGGAATATCACCACGGTCTATTAAATGGTTCGGGTAATTGCATCCATCGTTAAAAATACCAACACAGCCACAGGTATATATTACAGAAATGGGCTGCTGTGTTCATGCATTAACCCGCGCCCTGCCGGGGGGTGTTAAGCACCCCCCTGCAGTTTTCCGTGAATATCTCAAAAACGGCGACGCGGCACACTTTATCCTACATCATTTCTACACATGTTGTGAAAATTTCAGACCCTGGTCACTTAAGGTCAGGTCACCAGGTCAGGTCAAATGACCTCACTACATAAAAAGTTTTAATGTCTGCCAAAGGTATGTACACGGAGTGACCAAACGCTTTGAAACTTTCAGAGATGCAAATGCACAAGAGCGACAAAATGCAAAAAATGTATGTCTTGGAATTTTGATATCGATGACATAAGGTCAGGTCAATTTTGCGACCTTAAATTGAAAGTCGCCTTTTTAGACGGAAGTCATTATAAACACTCTAAAACACTGAATTACTAGTATCTTTGACACATTGAACATGAAAATGGCACCCGTGACCCTTTCTATAACCCTGAGGTCATCTCAGGTCACGAATGGTATCTGACTGTTTTTCGCGAATAACTTTTGATAGAGGTATGCTAGAGCGATGAATACACCTTAGTTGTGTTTGGCTCGACGATACGGATGGACTGATATGGATCTTAGCCCTTATCGGTCAGGTCATGACCTTGACCTGAGGCCAAATTTTCAAGTTGACCTTTCAAGGTCAATTCATAGTTCATTCCACACGTCTGGACGAGAGGAACACGATGCTGGTAAAGGGAAGTTCGTGCAAATTTTGAGACGAAAGTTATCGCCGAAAACTGGTTTCCGAAAATATCGGCCATTTTGGCAGTTTTTGCGGCCACTGCAGGTAAAACCGTTGACGGCAAAACCGTTGACGGCACCCGGCATGATTTCTCTGAGCGCATTTATACAAATAATTTGTCTACATAGAAAAGGCCTTCTGTTTACAGAGGACCTCCTCCACTGTCCCTTCCTACAGTGGGCGGCGACGCGGTTGGGAGTCTATTCTGTACAGTGTACAGTTTCCTGAGTTCTCAGTTTTCACTATAGTGAGAACTGATAACTCTCTATAGAGAGTAGCAGGGACCAGAAGCCAGAAGGTAATTTGCTCACAGTGGGCCTCCACTCTATGTACTTAATATACGACGCTGTCTTTGACTACCGGGGGCCTCCTGCCCACAGAGGGCCTCTTATCTACAGAGGGCTTCCTTTCTACCAGGGTTGTGCTTGACTCATGAGTCGAGTCAGAAATTTGACTCAACTCTGACTCAAATGAGTCAGATTTGAGTCGAGTCGGATAAAATGTTGAGCTGTTGAGTTGAGTCAGAGTTGAGTCGGACAAAAATATTAAGGTGTTCAGTTGAGTCAGAGTTGAGTCAGTAAAATAACTTTTGACATTGAGTTGAGTCAAAAACATTTAGGAGCATGAGTCAGCTGACTAAACTTTCTAAAAACAATAAATAGTATAATTTTTCATTCTCCCCCGCTCAACAACTTAGGCCTGGCCCTGCTGCCGGATTTTTTCACCCCCCCCCCGCTTAACAACTTTTTTATCTGAGTCAATTTTGAGTCAACACACTTGACTCAACAAAAAATTTGAGTCAAGTTTGAGTCAACTCATATTTTCATTGAGCCGCTTGAGTCATGAGTCGAGTCAAGGGAAAAAATCAGCTCCTTGTTTGAGGCAGAGTTGAGTCAGGGCATTCTGAAGTTGAATGATGAGTCGAGTCGGCAAATTTTTTTGAGTCGAGCACAACCCTGCTTTCTACAGATTGCCTCTTATCTACAGAGGGCCTCCTCTCTGCTGAGGGTGTCTCTCTCTCTCTCTCTCTCTCTCTCTCTCTCTCTCTCTCTCTCTCTCTCTCTCTCTCTCTCTCTCTCTCTCTCTCTCTCCAGAGGGCCTCCTTTACAGAGGGTATCCTCTCTACAGAGGGCCTCCTCTCTAGTCTCTACAGGGACCTCCTCTCTACAGAGGGCTTCCTATCTATGTAGGGCCTCCTCTCTTCAGAGTCTCGTCTCTACACAGGACCTCCTCTATACAGAGGACCTCATCTCTGCAAAGGGCCTCCTCTCTTCAGAGGGCCTTCACTCTACAGAGGGCCTTCTACCCACAGAGGACCTCCTTTCTACTGAGGGAATCCTCCTCTACAGAGGGCCTCCTCTCTTCAGACGATCTCCTCTCTACAGAGGGCCTCCTCTCTTCAAAGGGCCTTCTGATTTCAGACGGTTTCCTCTTTACAGAGGGCCTGCTCTCTACAGAGGGCCTCCTTTTTTACAGAGGGCCTCCTTTTACAGAGGGCCTCTTTTTTACAGAGGGCCTCCTTTTTGCAGAGGGCCTCCTCTCTACAGGGGGTCTCCTCTCTAAGGAGGCGTCCTCTCTACAGAGGGCCTCCTACCCACAGAGGGCCTCCTGTCTACAAAGGAGTCAGAGGGGCCCTAGCGGTCAGACACAGACACTAGTGGCTATTCACAGGAGATGAGAAGGGCCCTAGCTGTCACTTGTCAGGCTGGTCAGAGGGCCCTGATTGTTCTCACCTCATTTTTTAGATTCCCACGTGAATTTCGTTCGCCTCCGACGTGATTTTGGCCAACGTGGGCCTTCGGCCCACGTTGGATTCAGGCCGAAAGGATTCAGGCCAACGTGGGCCTTCGGCCCACGTTGGCCTGAATCCTTTCGGGGGGCCTCCTGAAAACCCCAAGGGAGGGGCGGGCGCCCCCTCCGCCCCCCCTTGGCTACGTCCCTGAGGATCGGTGGCTTAGAGAAGTAGACCGCCTATGCCAGGAGGGGGCGCGCTGTCAGGCTTTCTGATTTAGTTAAGTTTTTGGCCGCTGAGGTTCGGGTCAAGAAGAATCCGCTTTTTGGCCTTCGTTCTGCCAATGCTGATCGCCGGCCGGAGGCTCCTGGTGGACCTCGGAGGCATACGGTCAATGCGGCACACGTGACAGCGCCGGGGACTCAGCGCTGCGTCTACTGTGGCGGTCCCCACAGTGTGGCGGACTGTGAGGTGCTGAGGATGAGGCCGTGGGTCGAGCGGCGAAAGGTCTTTATGCAGCATAAGCTATGTTTTGGGTGCCTAAAAGCGGGGCACCAGGTTCAGTCCTGCCGGCGGCCGCTGGTCTGCGGCGTCTGTGGCGGGCTCCATCCCTCTGTCATGCATGGTGAACCGGGCGGGGGGCCGGCACTACCTTGGGTTTCAGGCTCTCGGCCGGGTCAGTGGCATCAGCGGCCGAGTCCTCGCGGTAGTACGTTTCAGAGGATGCAGCCAAGTGACATGATTCCGCCTGGCGGAGTCGGGACAGCGGTGGTTCCGCACCGCGGCGGCGCGGGTCAGCCCATGAGTGCGCCGGTGGCGCCGCCTGCTGGTGCGGCGGTGGCGACATCTGTTGGTACGGCGATGGCGCAGCCCGCCGCGACGGCGGAGTCTGCATCGCGCGGTGGATCCGCAGGCGCTGTTGTAAGTGCAAGCCTTGGACTACAGGGTGCAGGTCGCACGGCCCTCCCTGTAGTTGCGGTGCGGCTTCGTGCTCCAACAGGCAAAGTGATCGTGACGAATGGGTTTTTTGATCAAGGGTCGTCGGGAAGCTTCCTGACTGAGCGACTCGCAAAGCGTTTGGGAGTGCAAACTGAGCGCACGACCATCTCTATCGAGACCGTGGGTAACGATAGGAGGAGCATGTCCACTTGGATAGCTCCAGGGTTAGAAGTAAGCGCTCTAAACGGCGGTGAGTTCCACCGTCTACCGCTACTATTGACTATTGACTCGCTTCCAGTCACCCAGGCCGACCGATGTCAGGGAAGTGAGCTAAATGCTGCGTCCCACCTGGACGGTGTAGAGCTTCACGAGCTGGATGTACCGGTGGAAGTTCTGATCGTTTCTAACTGTGCCGAACTGATTGTGGCGAGAGAGGTTCGTTCTCCTCCCCAGGGCGAGACTGGTCTGTGTGCTGTGCGAACTGTACTGGGCTGGTATGTGATGGGACCGGTCCGGGAAGCCA
The DNA here is from genome assembly GCF_019059575.1 of Amphibalanus amphitrite. NCBI lineage: Eukaryota > Metazoa > Arthropoda > Thecostraca > Balanomorpha > Balanidae > Amphibalanus > Amphibalanus amphitrite. The sequence goes on along the minus strand of NW_024881512.1, from coordinate 1,961,069 downwards.
CCGGTTCGGGAGAGAGGTTCACGGTGAACTTTCTGAGGGTGCAGGAGATGTCTGTTTCTGACCATGACGCTGAGGATAGTTTGTACAGGAAGATGTATGATAATCATAGGCGTCGCCAGAGATTGTCGGTTGGGGGGGCAAAATCAACTTTTGTGTCAAAACTTGCCTTTCCCCAGTCTTTACTCACTCGTTTTACATATCATTCGACGCGCAATGGTGCGAGGAATCCGATGGTGACAAAAGTTTCCTTCTAGCTATGACATGTAATTTTTTACAGAAAAATTCGAAATTTTGAAATTTCATAACAAAACGACTGGTAGAATTATAGTGGCTGCGATTGCCGACGCACTGCAGAGGGCCCCTGTGCAGACGCTCGACGCTCATGATCATTACCCATTAAGAGGTGAAAAACGCTCCATTTAATCGGATCACCCTGCTAGAACCTCCGTTCACGCATGCATGCAGAGGTTTTACGTGAAATGCATAGGACTTATCCCAGCCGCCGATCGTAGCTAAGTTGGGCATTCGGCGGAGAGTGAATGTCGGAAGTGTGAGTCGGAATTCGGAAGTAATTCATCTTTGCTTCAGTGACATTAAGTGTTTTGTTCACTCGAGTGTGAACAAAAGTTTCTCGTTTTTCGTGTGAAGGGAAGCGCTGCAAACGCGAACAAAAACTGTTAAACGGAACCAAAAGTAACGCACGGCATAGCGGCAAGGGATCCCGTAGAGATAGGTTTGTGACTTCCAGGCCATTTCAGGCCACTCAGGGTCAGTACTGACTCTCAGAAGCCTGCTTAGGATCCCGGAGATCGACGTGGGTCACCTCAAATATTTACGTGTACGTGGTGCTTTAGGGCTTTTCGAGCCCAAGGTGGGACCCTCAGAAGCAGTGTGGGCGGCGGGCGCTAAGAGACTAGGCCCAGGGTGAGCCTGGAGCCCTCGGATAGCAGTGTGAACCCTCGGGGTCTGTGTCGAATCCCTAAGGACCCTACGTAGGGACATAATAAACATGTGTTGCGGACCTCAGAGGGACACGTGGGCTGTGACCCCTCAGATGCCGGCTTGGGGTTGGCAAAGTCTGTCGCCTCAAAAATTTGGCTGAAAAATCAGAGGCCAGTTAAGGTTCTCAGAAATGTTCGAAGGCTCAAAGATCCCTGTATGGGCCCTCAGAGAACATGAACACCAGTGGGACTTTCAGAGGCCGGTTTGGGCCCTCTGAAAGCTTCTTTAGGGCTCACTGGAGCTCCTTAGGAGCCTTTGTTTAAAGCAAGCTCATGAGCCCTGCGACACTTGTACGGTAGGTACTTGAGCCTGTCGCAGACATTTGACGAGTTGAGAAAGGCCCCGAAGATTTCGTTTCACGCTTTGAACAAAAATTGTGTCAGCACTCCAAAACTTATGAAAATCAGCTGTAAAATGTAATAAAGAACGAACTAGGAACATGTAATGAATCACAGCATTAACATTTCCGAGTCTGGACTCGGAGTCTTGAAGATTTTGGCGACTGCGAGTCAGACTCTGGTTTGAACTGCACGCTCAAACCGAGTCTGACCTCACAGGCATTCTCAGAAAGGTACCCCCATTTTTTCCCGACTCCAAAATCTCATCAGATCTGTATCGATGTCAGGGGGTGCCCGGTCAGAGGTTGGGGGGGGGGGCAAGTTGCCCCGCTTGCCCCCCCCCGTGGCGACGCTAATGATGATAATGACTTCAAGGATTTGTCTGACGATCGTGAATGCTTCTCTGTGGAAGCTCACACTGATGGCTCAGAGGTGGCCGAGTGGGCGCACGTGCCATCCAATTTGAACCCTGCCGATGTAGGTTCTCGTGGCTGTTATCCTTCAGGCCTGGGACCGTGGCTGAGGGGACCTGAGTTTTTCGATGGTGATGCTGGTGACTGGCCCTCAGACCCAGCTGTTCACGCTGAGATCCCTCCGATTGAGGTGAAGTCCGCTCCAGTAACAGTGGCTCTGGTGTCTGCCGGCACCGGACAGAAGGGTCCAACGGACGCTCTAACCAGTCATTTTTCGTCCTTTGACAGACTCAAACGGGCGGTGGCATGGTATCGGAGGTTCTTCTGTGTCATCCGGAATGGTTCATTTCGCAGGTGGTGCATGACCTGCCGAAGGGGGCTTCGGCGGCGTGACCACGTTGGCGAGACCTCTCTGGTTGTGTCCGACCTGCATGAGGCGGAGCGTGCGATCTTGCGGCACGTCCAGCGGGAACTCCCCGAATTTCCCGGTAGAGACTGTGACGATGGTCCAACTGAAGTGAGTTCGAGTAGTCCTCTGAGAAAGTTACGGCCGACCATGCAGAGTTGTCTGCTGGTGGTTGGTGGTAGGCTGTCTCGCTCCGATTGTGTCTGAGAGTGAGAAACACCCAGTGATTCTCCCCCGGGATAGTCACGTGACACGATTGGTGATCAGAGAGGCTCACCAGAGAGTTGGTCACGGGGGGAGAGACCACACTTTGGGAGCTGAGACGGAAGTTTTGGGTCATTGGAGCGGGAACAGAGGTCCGGAGGTTGATCCGATCTTGTGTGGTGTGTAGACGGGTAAATGCCCGTCCCCAGCATCAAATGATGGCTGAGCTGCCTCGGGAGCGCGTCTCGGCAGACGCGCCGGCGTTCTCGTCGGTGATGCTGGATGTCTCTGGGCCAGTGTTGGTCAAGACTGGCCGGATTGAGCGAAAACGTCTACGTCTAGTTATTTACGAAAACGTAAATAACTTCCAAACCACTTGACCTATCGACGCCAAACTTGCAGTACCTTCAGCTGCATCAATTTGACACATTGTGTCAAAATTTGAACTTCGTAGCTACCATAGGTCGGCCGGAAATGACGTCAGAGTGACGTCATGTTCGGCTGATTTCGACGCAAAACATTGAACTACGGCAATCGCTCCCAAGAGCTCAGTTTTTAAGCTAGATCCAATTTCTTTGCATGAAAGGACTCAAAATTGACTGCGCTATCAAACTGCTATCTCGGATTTTCAAAATTTTGAAAATTTCGGAAATTTTATATAATAATATTCAAAATTTATATTTTTATATTTTCAAAAAGTTTTTGACTTTTCGAAAAAAACGGAATACATGTGACAAAACGCATCTTCATGACTAACTCAAGCAAGTTTTTGCTAAATATCTTCAAAAATGGCCAAGTTAAACGCATTATTGCAAAAAATTCACAATTATTAATTTTTCAAATCTTTTTTTTTTCAGTACGTATTTGACATCGTACACCAATATAAATAGCACCATCGTGTTGCTGAGCTCAAACTGCATCCAAAAGACACAATTTTCGTTGAAAAATTTTAACTTGAAAATTTGACCTTTTTTGACCTGAAAGTGACCTGACCTAAGCTAAATTCGACTCAAAATGACCTTGAATGACACAGACGACATCAAATTCGAAATCTATGGCCTAAATGGGCCATAAAACATGTGTCACGTGACCGACGCATGATATAATATTTCCGTGACCTGTGATGACCTGACCCTGACCTGAAAATCAAAGCACAAGTTTTAAACCCTCAAGGCATCTAGAGCATCTGTTCACGAGTGTGGAAGCCAAAAATGAGCCTAATCTGACTAGTAAGACGGCGGCCAGAGCCCAAAATGTGAACAAGCCAAAATGCTAATAATTTTTACTTTGACCTGACCTGTGACGTGATCGGTGACCTCGAGGTCAATGAAATTGCGTTTCGCTCGACAGTTTTTCCGGGGCTATCAGACGACGTTTGAATTTTGACGATCAGCCCAGTAGTTTCGGAGTTAGGGGGCTATGGAGAGCCCCCCCCCCCTAGGGCGTGTTATACGCAGACCCCAGTGGGGCGCGGGTTAATAATTATATAACCCGCGCCCCGTAGGGGGGGGCGAAACGGCCCCCCTGTCCTTTTCGGTCGATATCTCGTAAACGGCTGGAGATATCGCCACCAAACTTTCAGGACCCCTCTGGGCATCAATTTTACACATTGTGACCAAAAATTGTTCCAGAGGCTACGATAGGTTGGCAACAAATGACTTCAGAATGACGTCATGTTCTGTCATTTTCGACCGAAAAAAGATCTTCGCGAGAAGACCTGTCAGGCCTCAAGCTTTGAAGATACAGAAAAATGATCAAGACATAAAAGGTGTAGAATTGACAGGGCTACAAAACTGCCATCTCGGATTTTTTTTTAATTTTTGAGTTTTGACCCCCAAAAATCAAAAAAGTATTTTGTTTTATATATTAGCCAAAAAATCCAAAAAGTTTTTTTTTTGAGTTTCGAAAAAACCGGAATATATGTGATAGTACCTTCTATCTACTGTCTTCTATCTACATACCAAATTTCAGATCGATACCTCCTTTTTTGGCCAAGTTATAGCGAAAAAAACTGTTTAAAAATGATGACGTCAAATTTTCAAACTCATTTTTTTTTGGCAATTCCAGACCTCGTAGAGTAAAACAAAGACCACCATTAGACTCCCCGTGACGAGTTGCATCGAATCCATACCCATTTTATGCAAAAATATCAACTTTGAAATTTGACCTAATTTGACCTAACCTTGACCTTGACCTTCACCAAAACGTGACCTAGGCTGGCCCCAAAGGCTGCCTAACCCACATAATCGCATTTGTCAGGTAAAATGGACCATAAAACATGTATCACACGACTTAACCCGCTAGTGCATGAGACACTAGCGCCTCTACAGCGAGGCTCAAGAGTTAAAAGTTGAGCTAATTCACCACCAGGTAGCACTAAAGGAATCTGAGTACGGAGCTTACAATACTAGCGCCTCTATTGCGAGCATTTCACAGCTGTAGTTGCTCAAAATGTCGCAAGGTAGCAGTAGGTGCTTTGCAAATTATGGGAGTCATTTCAGTTTTTTATCAATTATTGTTTAAACATTTTTGTTCATAACTCTACGAAGTAAGAACCTAACAAATGTAGGTCATTTTTGGATGTTTTTTGGCCATGCTTTTGAGTTAAAGAACTCTTGAAAGGCAGACGGGTAAATAAAAAGTTGCGGCGATTGAGACGCGGAGTTTAGCGATGGTGTGGGTGGGTATATTCTGGGTATATTATAATAGATTATCATAATAGACTTCATTTCTTTTGAAATGGTTCGTCTGAATCAGTCTGGATCATCCTGACGAAGTCATGATAATGGTTTGCTTTCGTGGATTATCGTACTTGGCCGAAAGATTCCTGTTTCGCAGAAAAATATATGCTGCCTTGCGCTACTAATGTCTCTTAAAATTCAATCCCTAGTCCTGAGGCCAGTTTGCGTGTTACAACAGCCAGACCTTTCACCATGTGCGTTGTGGATTTTATGTATTGCCAATTCTGGGAGTCAGAGACTCAGAACAATCAACAGCTGGAACGGCCTGCCTCCCTCTGTTGTACCCGCACCTACTGTCAATGCCTTCAAGTCCCTGACTCTACTCCCACTGGAAAAACATCAATATTCATCAGTCTTCGATTAATAGAAACAGCAAGTTTAAAGTAATGATCCGGTCCAATAGGCCTGCCACTTGGCCTCAAAATTATGTGTACTTCTAAGGTAAGGTAAGGTAATAATGGTGCATATTAACTGCTTGAACTTTTTTCTCATTGTTTAGTAGAGTAGACACCTTGGTAACGGTAGCGCTGGCTTACACCTTCTCCGCCGGCGCCAAGGTTGAAACTAATCAAGGTCACGTTTATTGATGTCCGTGAAGTTAGCGTCAGCAACAGCAACGAATACAGCTTCGGATTCAGAATCACTTCAAAAACTCATATCAGGTCAATTGGGGGACGGGGAGCAAGAATATGACCTTTATTTAGCCCTAGCTCATACCCCTTACCCTTTAATTGACCCTTTAAGGAAGGGGCGCGTCAAAAGTGCCTCAAGGGTTCGTCTGATCGCCAAAATAAGGGCGGTAATCGATTTCTCGGGTCAATATCTAGCCGCGGCCTTGGGTTCCAGATGTGTGCATCTTACCCCTTACCCCTTTATCGGCCCTTAAAGGAAGGGGCGCGTCAAAAGTGCCTCAAGGGTTCGTCTGATCGCCAAAATAAGGGCGGCAATCGATTCCTCGGGTGAATATCTAGCCGCAGCCTTGGGTTCCAGATGTGTGCACCCTACCCCTTACCCCTTTATCGGCCCTTAAAGGAAGGGGCGGGTCAAAAGTGTCTCAAGGGTTCGTCTGATCGCCAAAATAAGGGCGGCAATCGGTTTCTCGGGTGAATATCTAGCCGCCGCGTCGGGTTCCAGATGTGTGCATCTTACCCCTTACCCCTTAATCAGCCCTTAAAGGAAGGGGCGCGTCAAAAGTGCCTCAAGCGTTTGTCTGATCGCCAAAATAAGGGTCGCAATCGATTCCTCGGGTCAATATCTATCCGCAGCCTCGGGTTCCAGATGTGTGCATCTTACCCCTTACCCCTTTATCGGCCTTTTTGAACCTGAGGCTGCGGCTAGATATTGAGCCGATGAATCGATTGCGACACTTATTTCGGCGATCAGACGAACCCTTGAGGCACTTTTGACGCGTCCCTTCCTTTAAGGGCCGATTAAGGGGTAAGATGCACACATCTGGAACCCGAGGCTGCGGCTAGATATTGACCCGAGGAACCGATTGCCGCCCTTATTTTGGCGATCAGACGAACTCTTGAGGCACTTTTGACGCGCCCCTTCTTTTAAGGGCCGATTAAGGGGTAAGGGTAAGATGCACACACCTGGATCGCGAGGCTGCGGCTAGATATTGACCCGAGGAATCGATTGCCGCCCTTATTTTGGCGACCAGACGAACCCTTGAGGTACTTTTGACGCGCCCCTTCTTTTAAGGGCCGATTAAGGGGTAAGGGGTAAGATGCACACATCTGGAACCCGAGGCTGCGGCTAGATATTGACCCGATGAATCGATTGCGACACTTATTTCGGTGATCAGACGAACCCTTGAGGCACTTTTGACACGCCCCTTCCCTTAAGGGCCGATTAAGGGGTAAGGGGTAAGATGCACACATCTGGAACCCGAGGCTGCGGATAGATATTGACCCGAGGAATCGATTGCCGCCCTTATTTTGGCGAGCAGACGAACCCTTGAGGTACTTTTGACGCGTCCCTTCTTTTAAGGGCCGATTAAGGGGTAAGGGGTAAGATGCACACATCTGGAACCCGAGGCTGCGGCTAGATATTGACCCGAGGAATCGATTGCCGCCCTTATTTTGGCGATCAGACGAACCCTTGAGGCACTTTTGACACGCCCCTTCCTTTAAGGGCCGATTAAGGGGTAAGGGGTAAGATGCACACATCTGGAACCCGAGGCTGCGGCTAGATATTGACCCTAGGAATCGATTGTCGCCCTTTTTTTGGCGATCAGACGAACCCTTGAGACACTTTTGACACGCCCCTTCCTTTAAGGGCCGATTAAGGGGTAAGGGGTAAGATGCACTCATCTGGAACCTGAGGCTGCGGCTGTATATTGACCCGAGGAATCGATTGCCGCCCTTATTTTGGCGATCATACGAACCCTTGAGGCACTTTTGACGCGCCCCTTCCTTTAAGGGCCGATTAAGGGGTAAGGGGTAAGATACACACATCTGGAACCCGAGGCTGCGGGTAGATATTGACCCGATGAATCGATTGCCGCCCTTTTTTTGGCGATCAGACGAACTCTTGAGGCACTTTTGACGCGCCCCTTCTTTTAAGGGCCGATTAAGGGGTAAGGGGTAAGATGCACACATCTGGAACCCGAGGCTGCGGCTAGATATTGACATTGACCCGAGGAATCGATTACCGCCCTTATTTTGGCGATGAGACGAACCCTTGAGGCACTTTTGACGCGCCCCTTCCTTTAAGGGCCGATTAAAGGGTAAGGGGTAAGAGCTAGGGCTAAACAAAGGTCATATTCTTGCTCCCCGTCCCCCAATTGACCTGATATGAGTTTTTGAAGCGATTCTGAATCCGACGCTGTATTCGTTGCTGTTGCTGACGCTAACTTCACGGACATCAATAAACGTGACCTTGATTAGTTTCAACCTTGGCGCCGGCGGAGAAGGTGTAAGCCAGCGCTACCGTTACCGAGGGTGTGTATCAAATGTACCCAAGTACAGTCGGACCCAAGATCCAACGGGACCCAAGATTCATAAGTACCCAGGTGCCTCAGGCTATACGGAAGTACCATAGCGACGTTGGGTTCCAAGGTTCAAGGATGCCAGAATATGATTGGCTGAGCAGGCAGACCAATCGAACGAGCTGTTAGAAACTACTGTACCTCAGTGCACTCTCTGACAGAGGGTAAGTGCGGTGAAGATTTCGCATACCAAAGTGACCCTTCCGGAGGACCGGCGGCCGGCGCCCACAGTCAGGTAACAATGGGAAGGGTCGGAGAGACGGCCCGCCGCGCCACACGGTGCCGATTCCCGGGACGCTCAAGTGTCGCCTGTCAGACGCGTCGCCTGCCTCCCCCCTCCCGCCCCGCCGAGCCGCACAAAACAGCCGGACCCTGTCGCGGAACGAACCACCCGACCATGCTGTCGTCATCGGCGGCGAACTGAACTGCATGGCTTTCTGAGTCGTGGCGCTGAGCAAGCCTGAATAACCGATCATGCTTGCGTATTTCATGCTTCAGCCCTGCTGTGAGCCATGTTTTATGATTGTGGATCTTAGCAATTTCTTACGTAGAGGTGAACCGTGCAAAACGCCCCCTTAAGAAAGTGTGTCACCGCTAGGCTAGTTATTGGACCATATGCTTATAGGCGTCATCTTTAGACTATTGAACAAAATAATATGTAAAGCGCTGGAATGCTACATTCCAGCATGAATGAGCTTTTGCAAGACCTTTGAAAACGGGGCGTTTTACATTACGGGTATGGTAAAACGCCCCAACTTTGGTTGTCACCTGGTTATGAGTATGAGTTATAGAGTTCCGTTTGTATAGATAATGCATATGATATTCCAGTTTCGGCGGTACTACTCTATTGTTTAGGTAAGCAGAAACGTATTAACCCGCGCGGGGCTGGGGGGGGTAAATTTTACCCCCCCTCGCGAATTTTTGCGATATCTCAAAAACGGCGGCGCGCAGCGCCGCCAATCTTTCAGTACCTTTTCTTACATCAATTTGACACGTTCCCTGAAAATTTGAGCGAAATCCGTCGGAAAATTGTTGAGAAATTGACGTTTTAGTGACGTCATGTTCGTCATTTTCGCCTCAAAAACGGCAAAAGTTCAAACGCCGCTAACATCTTCATTTTTAAAGGAATCAAGACGTAACAAAAAAGGTTATACGTAATTTTTCTTTGTCTATCAAATGGCTATCTCGGTTTTTTGAAAATTTTGGATTTTGGCCTAATTTTTTTTCAAAAAACTGACTTTTTTGGGAAAATCATTATAAAATCCAAAATTTTGAGTCTATCGAAAAAACCGGAATATATGTCAGAGAAGTGGTCTATGTGCACCTACATACCAAATTTTAGAAGAATCGGTTCAAAAATGTGGGAGTTATTAAAAATTTTATGACGTCACGACACACAATTTTTTTGAAAAATGACTTTTTTGGAAGTTATAGACCTCGCACGGAAACAAAAATAGCACCATTCGATTCGCCGTGAAAAACTGCATCAGATAGACACCTTTTTAGGCCTTAACAACCAACTTCAAAATTTGACCTCACTTGACCTGACCTTGACCTGACCTCGACCTGAAATTCATCCAGAGGTGGTCCATATCACTTATTGAGTGTGCCTTTTGAATTGTATGAGTAAAATGACCCATAAAACATGTGTCGCACATGCCCTTTCTATATTTTGTTTTTTAGTGACCTGACCTGACCTGACCTGACCTTGACCTTGACCTCTGAATGATATTGTATGCAACGAATATTGTCTTGGTAGCCTAAGAACACGTTTTGGGCGATCAGTCTCAGTCCATGACTCCATTCTTCGGCAACTACGGTGCAAGGCCGATACTGTAGAAACTTGCAATTTGTACCCTTGACCTGACCTTGACCTTGACCTCAAACCTTAAATTAAGTACATGTTTTTAGTAGTTCGTGATGAGAGCTTTCGATTGGCGTTTGAATTTTCCAAATCGGACCGTTAGTTCGGGAGATAACAGGGGGGGTAAAATTTACCCCCCCCCCCAGCCCCGCGCGTTCGGCTGGAGACCCCAGCCCCGCGCGGGTTAACGTAGTAACGTGTTTTCGGAGAATATGATTGGATGGAGAACCGTTAAAAAAAAACAATACTTCAGCATTTGCAAGCAAAGCTACCTAGCTCAATAAATTCACCCATTGCAAAAAATCACTGTTTTCAATGTCTTCGTTATCTATTTACCCCAATCAGCAACAATGCATCACAATATACCTAGTCGTTTCAGTGGATTGTGATTTGTGGCATTTAAGCAAATAAAATGATCAAGGCTGAAACAGACTTTCCGCAGTCGGGAAATCGCATGCGAGAGCCTATTCAAATACATTACAATCCTTCCCGCATCAAGCGCATGCGGGAAGTGCGTACGATTGATGCGAGCGTGATTTAATATATTTGAATAGGCTCTCGCATGCGATTTCCTGACTGCGGAAAAAGTCTGTTTCAGCCTTATTAGAAACCATGCCGGTGCGTTTTGTGAATTTTACAATGCTTGTTTGTAGCGGTATATCTTATATGTATCTGTCATTTATCCCGCACCGTAGTCAGTGTTTACAATTGCTTCACGTGCTAAGAGAGAAAATTATCAGATGTTGAGTAATTGATTTGTTTAACCCTCGCCCGCACATGGGGGGGGGGGTGGTTGCCACCCCCCCCCCCAGGCAGTCTTTCTGCTCTGCACTCAACATTTTTCGAGCTAGAAGGCTGATTTTTCGTATAGCTGCTCGTCCATCCTTTCTTGATGTCCACTGAAAATTTCAAGTTTCTGTGATTTTTGGTTTCGGAGATATGACCTTGTTTTTCAGGTCATGTCATGACCCAAATGGCCAATTCTCAACATCTTGCGTTTGCCATGGGCCTTGTGAGCTTTTGACACCCTGATTTCGGCCTTTTTTGCCAGTCTTACCTCCCATCTATCATGGAACATGTTGTTCGACGATGTACAGGGGTCAAGGTCAGGGTCAAGGTCAACCTAGGTCATCTAAGATAATTGCGTTTTAGGCAAGCTGAATTTACTTTTTGTGAAGTTTTTTGACTGCATTTTTGGTAAAAGCTTCTCAGATCATGATTTCATGTGATATGGACCCAAAAACAATCGGTGCACACATCAGTATACACACAGACACACACAGACATACAAACACATATAATTGACCTTGACCTAACTTGACCTGAAATGACCTCAGCAGCAAAATTCTGGTCGGATAGTGTGACAAAGAGGTTCTAGCTGGCTTGGCACCAGAAAACAGCATCGTCATCGGTATTTGATAAGCAGCGCACTTGATATCCAACGGTGACCCAAAACAGCAACATTTTTTAGTTTGACCTGACCTGGAAGGTCAATGACTGACCTGAGAAGGTAAAACTGGGTATCATTGGATTCGTCTCTTCCCAAAGAATCTTTTTGGTTTTTACTGCTAAGCTCTATCTCCAACAGGAACGAAATGGCGCGGGGGGGGTGGCAACCACCCCCCCCCCCCCATGTGCGTTCTAGGATGGGAAAATGGCATGTGCGGGCGAGGGTTAACAGGTTTTAGACGTTTAACAGTTGTTAAACGTCTACTTTGACGATTAACAAACTGTTAAACGTCTACCCAGCCAGCAATTTTGCTCCGGGCCCAAGCAGGCTCAAGTGCGGATTGCCCGAGATTTTTAGTCGGGCTTAAGTCGGCTAGGGCTTGGGCTAAAGTCGGCGTATGACACAAAAACGCCGACTAAAGCCCATGCTCTGCCGGAGGTATGCCCGCTCTGCGAGCTCCGGACAGCCGTAGTTTAGCCCTAGTTGAGCGACGATTGGCGTTAGCCCGATTTAAGCCCGAGCAGTGAATCCATTTATATAATGGAGATTACTCTGGGCCCGAGCGGGCTGAACTCCGGCAAGCCCACTCTGTGTGCCCTGTCTATCCCGACTTAAGCCATAGAAGTGAATGGGGCTTATACATTGCAAACTGCTGTGGCTTTGGTCGGGTTCGGCTCGAGTGACGGCTCCTGTTTTCTCAAGTCTCGACTTGACTTCATCTTGCTTTTGCTTCACACTGGATCAAGTAGCAAGGAGCAGCTAATGCACTTTCAGCAGGTTGTGCGGTTTCAATGCATATTTAAAATTGTTACGGTCACTCATATGCTCTGTTAACCGGTCATCGAGCATTGCGAAAGGAAAGTAGTGGTTGACTTTGATTGAATATATATTTCAAACGACTACAGACACTCAAATGAAACACAAATACATGAAACAGTGGACTGCAAACTGCAGCAATAATATGGCATGAGTCATGAAAAAGCGCCATCAAAACTATAAAACAATCAAAGGCCCGCTAGCCTCCCTCCCCGTTCATAATACTTGGTTGAACACTCAACCGAAAGCATAAAGTAAGGACAGCAAGTAATCGCTCATAAGACATAAAGCAATTAGCAAACAATCGTTTATAACGAACTTCACTCTGGTGAATGGGAGCTTTGGAGGCGTCTGGCTCCTCCACACACACAATCTGCAGTAGGTGGTCGGCCAGCTTTCGGCGCAGTTTCCGTATATGTAGATTGTAGGTATACCCTATTTAGGGCCTTGGGTATACCTACTTAATTACCAGTAAAACGCCTTTTGGGCGAAGAACGAGCGAGCGAGATAGTGAGCCCTGCACGTGCGGAAGGGCGAGAGGGTACTTCCAACGGGCTTGCGCAAAGCACCTTTCTATCCGGTTGCTAGCGGTGTACCAAATTTGAACGCAATCGGCCCAGCTGTTCCTGAGATCTGGAAGCGGCATTCTGCACGTGCGCACGTGCAAACGGGGTCCAAAATGACTTTTGCACGGCACCCTACTAACTGGTCCCCAACCATGTACCAAATTTGAGCGCAATAGGCCCAGCCGTTCTCGAGATCTGGAAACACCCCCTGCACGTGCGCACGTGCAGTAGCACCCTAACCGCAACACATGGGAATGCATTGCCTGGTGGGTGCCTACCTGTATGCCAAGTTTCAGCGAAATCGCCCCAGTAATTACCGAGTTACTGAAATGGGAACAAATTTGGCACCTCTTATTGTTGTATTTTGCACGTGCACTGGGGGTGACCCACATGCATCGAGAGTATCCTATTTTGGGTAGAAGGGATGCTGCTACCCTACAAAAATTACCGCAAGTCAATCGCCCAAGCGGATGCTGAGATATGAGCCTCTCAAAATCACTACTTTTGCAAAACAACTTGAACACCCTCGACTTTTCACGAGGCACGTGCCACGCCGGTCACTGAGATGGATCAAAAGTAGTCAATTACGGGGTAGAAGGGATGGGGCTACCCAACAAAAAAGACCGCAGGCCAATCGGTCCAGCGGTTGCTGAGATATAAGCCTCTCAAAAGCGTTACAGGCCGGGCCGGGCCGGGCCGGGCCGGGCTGCTCATACTGAGATTGTTCCGTTATATTGAAAAGACTCACTTCGCTCGCTGCGCTCGCTCGCTCGTAATAAGCAGGCAGTTTCCGCTAAACCACTTGGCGAGGGCAGCTGCGGCGTCCACCCGGTCCTGGTTTGTATAACTATTCCATTCTTTGGAACCATTTGCTCTAATGGCACGTACCTGAAAAAGAGATTAATTGGTTTAATTTACATTGCATGTTTGCTTGAAAAATAACTTATTGTTGCATTAATACTGTAAAAGCACTTCTCATTGATCCGTATAAAATGATCATTCGATTTTCAACGCGGACAGAGAATGAGCGTGCTCGGTGATAAGTAGATAAATATTTGTGTTTTGTATTTCATTTTCCTGGTTCAGAAGTGCTGGTATTTCACAAAGATATAAAGGCACGGAATGCGGCTTTTCTGAGCGAGGGTATAAGTCGCCAGGCTGAACAGCAATTCAGCTTCATGTTTGATGGCGTGAAACTCAGTCAAAAGTCAAAATCATGACGTTTACATACGATCAAGCGCACCATTCAATACACTTACCAACCGTAAAACTCCATGCCAGTCCACTTGATAAGAGCAGTGAGCACTATCCCTTCTTCGCGCTGTCACACGCGCCCAAACATCAGCCACCAAATGCCCCAACACCGGTGTGTCGTTTCGTCGCACAGCGCACAGACTGTCACAAACGCTGCACATGATTGGCGCAGAACTGCGCATGCGCGAACAGCCGAACAAGTATGGCTAAGCTCCGGCTTTACTCCAGTTAGCCGAAGGACACAGCCAGCTTGATCAGCCCGCGCTCCGCCCAAGTTAAGCCTGTTTTGGATGCGCGGGCAGATGTCGGGCTGAGCTACTGCTATCCGCACGTGGGCATAGCTGCAGCATGCCCCAGCTCAGCCCTAGTAAAAATGCATTGGTTTTGATCAAAGTGGGCAAACCCAAGCTACGCCCAAGCTGCCCGACGTTTGCCACAGTTCAGCCCAAGCGAATTGCTGGCTGGGTAGTAGACATTACATGAAATACGTTGGCGGCACGGGATAAAATTATTAAACCGCTCGTAGGTAGAAAAATCTTTTAAACGTCTCGCCTATCCAGTGGCGGTCGCAGGGGGGGGGGGGCATCAGGACCATGCCCCCCAAAGGCAAATCAGGGGGCCATCATATTCTTTGCCCCCCAAACAACCGATGGGCCCCCATAGGCGTATGGGGCCCTGGCCCGTATTCGATTGTCGCGAGGCTCGAGAAACCCACGCCAGCTATTAACAGCTCCCATACCGGTCTTTGAGGGTCCTACACTGACCTCTGAGGGCCCTTCAGTGGCGGTCAAGCGCCCACCTTGACCACTGAGGGCCCTCCACTGGCCTTTAAGGGCCCCTAACCCTATTAGTGGCAGGGGGGGGGGGTTGTTTTTATCCACCCCTCAGGTTTTTCGGGAATATCTCCGAAACCGCTGAAGCTACGATGCTGAAATTTTCTGACTTTTCCTAAAACTAAATTGGGCACATTCCCTGAAAATTTCAAGTTCATAACTTTACCAGGGGCGGCTCCAGAGCACTGGGAATTGGGGGGTCCTATTCGTGAAGCGAGTCATTTGTGCGAAGATCACGATACTACACCAGTTTTACGAACAGTGAATGAAAGCTATCATGTGATAACATATACAGTTATTGTGCATCCTCTTTTGACACGTTTTTGCTATAATAGGCGGATCCAGGAGTCCAAAAAGGGGGGTTATGTTTTACCTCCCAACATAGGTGCCCTGACACCGCCTATGCATGACCAATACAATTGTAGTCGTTCTCTCATAAGAAAATTGTAACATAACAAGACCATTACCACCCTTTTTAGAAACAGTACCAACAAAAACCTTATTTACTATACTTTTTGTGACCCCCAATCTCAATGATCTGTATCCGCCTATGATTTTTGAAAATGCATATTTTTAGGATCCATGTGAATTCCTGGTTCATTCTCTATCGATCGGCAAAAGTTGCGTTAAGATTGGTTCAGAAACCTGGCCGTGATAAACAGTCTAAAATGTATCTGCAATTTGCCCGTTTTTACCCCCCTATACCCCCCCTATTGACATTTTTTAATTTTTATTTTTTAGAAATGTAGATCACGTTGAGCGAAATTGAATGCCGTTTGAATTTTGAAAATCGGCCCATTAGATCTCGAGATATCAAGGGGGGGTCGTAAACAGCCCCCCCCTGCCACTAATAGGGGGTAGCCAGGAGCCTGCCACTAATAGGGCTAAACCGGCCTCAGGGTCCCAACCGGCGGCTGAGGGCCTCACACCGGCCTCTGGTGGCCTCATTTATGTCTCTCAAACCATGCATCATTGAAACTATTTAATTATCCTCCAGACATGCGTATTCTTTTGATTATCGGAGGAATTGAATCGAACCCTGGGCCAATAAATAACAAGAAATTATCGAATAATAGGGTAAGGGCGGGTAAGAGTACGCGGGCGATAAGAGTACGCATCAGCTGTTTCGGTTGCTTAGCAATGCGGGTTTGTCGAGTTCATGAAGTGACATGAAGCCGCCAGTGCGTGCATGTCACCAACGGAACGTAGGCGTTGAGCGGCGACGCTGTTGTGTTTAAGGCGATGAATATTATTTTCGAGCGTTATGATATAATTATGATATGGTACAATAATTTTGATACTTGGCAGTTGAGATAAGGTACATTTCCGTGATTGTTGTGGGAAACTTGTGAGGTTATCTGGGGAAATACTGTACAGTGCAATATTCTGTTTGCGAAGTTTTGCACAATGTTTCGGGGTTGTTTTGTGCGCGAATTGCATGTACGGTAAGAGGACGCACTGTTCAGGAGGGTAAGAGTACGCAGAATTATACATTAAATCGAATATACAGAAATATATAATTATTAATCTATCGCTCAATGACGTTTGTTTTGTAGGTATATCATCAATGGAGCACTGTGATGCAGATGCGTACCCGAAATTCTTCCAAATACCAGTTATTCTCCTTTTTGATTGTGCATTTTTTAAGAAACACACGACATGATTATTTCCTGATTTATAGACTTGAAATATTTATTTTGTTTTTCTTTTTGGATACTAGAATTAACTTAAATGCCTTCTGAGTTTGAAGCTAAGCATTTGGACAGTGCAAGCTGCATAGGTGTGTGTTCATATGCTTGCGTACTCCACCCGCCTGGCGTGCGTACTCTTACACACCCCATATGGTAAGAGTACGCAAGTGCAATGGTTCAGAAAAATGTCAGTTTTAGACCACTTTCATTTACGCTGAAGGATCGTTGCCCCATGGGTTGATGGCTAATTCAATGAACTTAATATTCCCTATTTGCGATTTCTTTCCTTCAAATATTAAACAAATGAGAGCAAGAAATCCACTAAGTGCGTACTCTTATACGACTTCACCCTATTACGATAGCCCATGTAAATATAAACAGTATAACGGCCACTGGCAAAGTCCAAGAGCTAACAAATTTTGTCGACGTTAATAAAATCACAATTCTCGCTCTCACTGAAACTAAATTGGACGACTCCATTAACCCGAACCTTTATACTATTGACAATTTTCATCCACCCATTACAAGACACAGAGACAGACACGGAGGAGGCACGGCAGTATGCATTCACAGCTCACTCACATTTTCCAGAATTTCCTCACTCGAATTGCCTGGTGAAGAATGGATTTGGATAAAAATAAAAACAAAAGACTCTACATTTCTACTGTGCTTAATCTATCTCCCACCCAATATTCCAGCACATCGACAAGAAGAGTTTATAGACAGACTAACCGACAGTTTGACTCGTGCACATCTCTACTCCCCAAATGTATTATTGACAGGTGACTTAAATGTTGGCAACCTATTACACCCTCCAGATACCTATCAACATAGTGGACTGACAGCTTTCGACCGAAAATTAAGAGACGCAACTGACACCATTGGACTAACGCAACTCATCGACCAACCTACTCGTATTAAAAATGACACACACAACCTACGAGACCTCTTCTTCACATCCAATACTAAATTATCATTGATAGCGGACTTCTCTCTTCATTTTCAACACTTGACCACTTTCCTGTATTTGTGACGCTATCAATCCAGGAAGAAAGGAATGATGACAATTATGTAACCGAGTACTGGGACTATGCAAATACAGACGCCGATAAATTAACACACATTTTACAACAAACAGACTGGACATCTATTCTTAACAAGGACACTGATGACGCAGCGACTGATTTTACTAACCGTATAATTGACGCAGCCAGAGAGTGCATACCGATAAAACAAAGCAAACCAAGACATGACAAACCTTGGGTGACACCAGAACTTCTGAAGGAAATTAGGAAACGTGAACGTTTATTTAATGCTGCCCGAAAACGAAAAACCGATAAATAAGCGTGGGCAAAATGGAAACCCAACGCAACTTCGTGACAAATTTGAATAGACAACTTTACGACGAACTTGTAAAAAAACAGTAAAACGCCTTTTGGGCGAAGAACGAGCGAGCGAGATAGTGAGCCCTGCACGTGCGGAAGGGCGAGAGGGTACTTCCAACAGGCTTGTGCAAAGCACCCTTCTAACCGGTCGCTAGCGACGAACTTGTAAAAAAAACAGTAAAACGCCTTTTGGGCGAAGAACGAGCGAGCGAGATAGTGAGCCCTGCACGTGCGGAAGGGCGAGAGGGTACTTCCAACAGGCTTGTGCAAAGCACCCTTCTAACCGGTCGCTAGCGGTGTGCCAAATTTGAACGCAATCGGCCCAGCCGTTCCTGAGATCTGGAAGCGGCATTCTGCACGTGCGCACGTGCAAGCGGGGTCCAAAATGACTTTTGCACGGCACCCTACTAACCGGTCCCCAACCGTGTACCAAATTTGAGCGCAATCGGCCCAGCCGTTCTCGAGATCTGGAAACGCCCCCTGCACGTGCGCACGTGCAGTAGCACCCTAACCGCAACACATGGCAATGCATTGCCTGGTGGGTGCCTACCTGTATGCCAAGTTTCAGCGAAATCGCCCCAGTAATTACCGAGTTACTGAAATGGGAACAAATTTGGTACCTCTTCTTTTTGTATTTTGCACGTGCAGTGGGGGTCACTGACATAGATCAAGAGTATCCGACCTTTGGTAGAAGGTATGCAGCTACCCTATAAAAATTACCGCAAGACAATCGCTCAAGCCGCTGCTGAGATATGGGCCTCTCAAAATCATTACTTTTGCAAAACTGCTTGAACACCCTTGACTTTTCACGTGGCACGTGCCACGACGGTCACTGAGATGTATCAAAAGTAGTCAATTACGGGGTAGAAGGGATGGGGCTACCCAGCAAAAAAGACCGCAGGCCAATCGGTCCAGCGGTTGCTGATATATAAGCCTCTCAAAAGCGTTACAGGCCGGGCCGGGCCGGGCCGCTCATACTGAGATTTTTCCGTTATATTGAAAAGACTCGCTTCGCTCGCTGCGCTCGCTCGCTCGTAATAAAGTATCACTTCTACTTCAGAACAAACACGACCCTCACAAATATCATAAAATTTTACGAGACATAACAGGTCATAAACAAAACCATTCCATACCGACACTTATACAACACGACGGCACAACAGCGACAACTGACACTGACAAAGCCACCATGCTGAATACATACTTTGCCTCACAAGCACAACTTGACATCACAAACGCACATATTGCACAACTTCAAACATAGGGGAGAGTGGGGCAAAGCGGCCACCCTAACATTTCTAACGATGCCGACGCTTGATTTTTAAACTTGGAAAGATTCTTTCTATACCAATGTGATCCCTATTAAATTGTCTTTTATTCCAACTGCGTTTCATTTCCAAAGGCGTTCACATATGGGAGATATTGACAAAACTTTAAACCTATAGCATATTGGCCACTTTGCCCCATCCCTGAGGCAAAGCGGCCACTGGCGACTTCTCAAGTCCCGATATGAGAAACAGAATAGTTGCCTCATGCACGACTAGGGTATTTGATGGTGACAAGGTTTAAGGGAAGATGGATGTTTACTTTGTTATCTTCCCACCTATTGCTAAACAAAGAAAGAATTTTCTTGGAAAAACATTTAATTGCATAATTTGGTAACTCATGTAACCGAAAAGTGGCCAAGATGAATGCATGACGACACATTTGAATATAAATAATGTTTTTATCCAGATGGAAACAACTTATGGCCAATTGGGGGCTGGCCACTTTGCCCCGGCCGCTTTGCCCCGCGCTACCGTCCGAGACAAAAATATTCCAGCTCAGCTATTAGTGGGGTAAAAAGCATTAAAATTGGTAGAAGGCATGTACGATAACCACGCAATGCATGGACAAAAACGCTTATAAAAATTCCAAACGGTTATGGAATAAAATAACATTTAAAAATTGTAAACATAATTGGTAACCTGGCAAAAAATGCTTTTCCGTGTTTCACAGAACAATGGCGATGGGCCTGAAACCCCGGTCTGGCTCATTCGAACGACCGCAAAGAGAAGTATAATTGGAAATCATAAATTGGAACTGACGCCAGCTGTGGAGGGCTAAAACGATGGATGGCCGCTTTGCCCCGGGTGGCCGCTTTGCCCCACTCTCCCCTACACAGCAAGAAACACTGAACCAGTACCCACTCTCAGCAGCATTGACATCACCCCTGGTAAAGTCCTTCGAACCCTGAACAGCTTAGACGCTAATAAAGCTTGTGGTTCAGACAGATTACCTACGAAAATTTTAAAAATGACAGCATTACTGATTTACGAACCTTTGACACAACTTTTTAACAAATCTCTCACTACCGGAATATACCCCACATCTTGGAAAAAGCCTAATGTTCGACCAATATTTAAGCGAAAAGGATATTTAAGCGTCTGAATTAAATAATTATCGCCCAATCAGTTTACTTCCGTGCATATCAAAAGTTTTTGAAAAAATATATTCGCTCATATACCGGGTGTTCACTAAAAATTGAGACAAACTTTAGCAGGCTGTATTTTCGGTAAAAATGTACCGATTTAATCAAACGAGGCATTGTTGTAATGCACATAGCATCTGCTGCAAGCCGTAGAGCGTCAACAGATTTGCCTGATCCCTGTAGGTCATTTTTTGGACATTTCCTTGGAAGTGTTGTCACAAGCTCCGGCACCAGTGGACCGTGATGTTGGCCAGTTGATGGTGGTAATCAGCAACCAGTTGATATTTTGTATGAAATCGAAAGACACCAACATACGTTATAGCTTTAGGCAAATCACATTATATACTCATTTGTTAAATTTCAGGCGTGGAAAATCGCTTGTCGGGTCTCGTTCCAATGGGAATTTTTTACATCGGCCGGGGCCCTCAAGGCGCCCCTTGGTTAGTGTGCTGGCGCGAGGTCGGATCAGAAAATCACTTTCTGGTTACATATGTTGTTCTGCATGAACCTCTAGTGCTTAATAATACACTTGGCTCAAAAAGTATCATATTGTAAAGGACCAGTCTGGAGGAATAAAGTCGAACTGTGATGATATTCTCTGAAATAACACATACGCCACGGCATCCAGCGTTAGCTTGCATGCTGACACTTAAATGGACGTTAGCCCTTGTATCATCGATCACATCACAACAGAACACTCCATTGTCTAGTTAATTGTCGCCCTTTAACTGAAAACATGATTTTTCTACCTTAAATAGTTCAACTTTTTCCTGCATTTTTTGTCCCTTTTTTGACCATAGCATATTTACTTCTATGGCCTTATATTGTTCCCAGTCGCTTCGAGAAATCATTTGCGCCGGTTGTAACTCAGCCTAGTCTCAGGTGTGATATATCTTCTTCGCTTAGGCACAGTTAATACCTTACTGATCAGCAGCGTTGCGCCGTGAGGTGTCAAAAAGCTCCTCCACGTGCATTTTCGGGGCCCGACACTTCCTCAGGTCAATATCTTCCCAATTACACCACTTCAGCTTTTCGGACTCCCACACCCTCTAGAACTTTCGTCCCACTGTACGGTATGTAACTAATTTTGACATTTTAAGTTTTCATTAGGTATTTGTACGTGCCAAACTCTCCCATTGACGTGCTATTTTGGGAAAGCCTGCCAATGGGCTTTTGGTAGTCCTTGTTTAAAACGACCTCCAACGCCACTGTTTTATTACATCCGTGAAATTTTATGCTCGATATGATAAAAACATCCCTTTTATGTTTATGCTAAGTTGCATCGTAAAAGCTTGCTTCACTTTTGATATGCAGCCATTCAAAGTTTGTGTCAATTTTTAGTGAACACCCTATATATCAACACATTACTGAATTTTCGCTTCTAACCGACAGACAAAGTGGATACCGACCAGGACACAACACTCAACTGCAACTTACATACATAACAGACTTACTGTACAAATCTCTCGACAACGGACGCGACTTCACCATAATATACTTAGACATTTCTCGATATTTTGAAAAAATTTGGCACAAGGGTCTTCTTATTAAGTGTAAAAAGGAGTTTGGAATAACGGACAACTTACTGACGTGGCTTGAATCTTATCTGACGGACCGACAGCAGACAGTTGACATTAATAATATTACATCGCAGACACTGACACTTGACGCTGGGGTACCGCAAGGATCGGTTTTAGGGCCACTTCTGGCGATTTTATATTTAAACGGACTATGTGACAAAACCACAAACAAAATGTTTTTTATGCCGATGACTGCTCTTTATACTCGTCTTACTCTCCAACTGACAACTTTCACGACGCACAAATGACACTACAGAAAGACCTAGACATCATACACAACTACGGACAAACAAGGGCTTTAACATTCAATGCAACGAAAACCACACAACAAACTTTCTCACATCGACAACAAACTAATCGACCAACCCTTACTTTCTGCGGTAACCCCATTCCAATAGTAAATGACCATACACATCTCGGCCTCACACTATCCGGAGCTCTACGCTTTCACACACACATTAATGACGTCCTTCTAAAATTTAATCGTTCTATGGGCCCTTTATACCCAATAGCAAAACACATACCTAAAGGAATGCTTCTATCACTCTATATTACTTACGTTCAACCTTTCCTCGACTATTGTGACATCACTTACGACGGACACATCACAACGACTGACGGCATGCGACTAGAAAAAGCACAAAACAGAGCAGCACGACTGATCACTGGGACTGAACCTCGGACATCGACTATCGGACTGCGACGAGAACTAGGATGGACTTCTTTGACCGACAGACGGAAAATCCACAAACTTCAGTTTTATCACAAATTAATATTGAATCCTATAGTTCCCGTATTTATTAAGACCATTATTCCTAACACAAGACAGCAAAACACAACACGAACTTTACGAAATATTTCAGCTCAAACAATACCATTGGCCAGAACCACATCCTATTACCGATCCTTCGTCCCATCCTCTACAAGCCTCTGGAACACATTGCCCGAACATCTACGCACAAACAATAACTACTTTATTTTCAAAAAACACCTAAAAGAACTGATTACACAACCCCGTCCACCTCTGCATTATTTCCTAGGCACAAAAACAGGCAACATTTTATACACAAAACTTCGACTGAATACTTCAAGACTTAATGCTCATCTTTTCTCCATACAACAAGCTATTTCACCCTCTTGCACTTGCGGCTATAATTCTGAAAACACACAACATTTCCTACTTTACTGTCCACTTTATCATACTCAGCGAAACATTCTTTACAACACCGTGTCGCCCGTCATCCGCACTGACTTTTCCACTCTCCCTTCCTCCAAACAACTCGATATCCTTATCCACGGTACAGACCTGAGTCGTGAGGAGGGCCGTGTGGTTGCCACCGCTGTCCAATCCTTCATCATCCATACCCATCGCTTATAATACAACATCCCAGTCCCAATCCTCACCACTACCGTGGTCGGACGAGTGGGCGCGGTGCGGAGCAGCCTTGCAGTGCCGCTGGGGTCGTGGAGCGTTACCGGGCTTGGGCGGTCGATCACTTTGACATGTTTTGCAACATAAATATTTTTATTCCGTTCTTCTTGTTCCATTGTGTTTCATCATTATTATTGTTGCTAAATACATTGAGTAGGGTAACTGTGGGGAAAACGCACCCCTGGGTTAAACGCCTCCCCTAAAAAAATCGTAGATCTTATCGGCGGATAGGTGTTTTATCCTGTCTTTCAGAACAGTCAGCTGCTTGTTTACGTAGTTCTCTATTTCCGGTTCTGCGTCTTGGGGAGCAGCGTGGGTAGGTGCTGATGTTGGTTTTGGGTGTTGTTTTTGTTGTTTTTACAGAAGATTCCTAAGCTTTTGATGCCCTCTTTATTTCACAAAACTTGCTATTGTGCACATCACTCAAAACTGCGTTTTATTGTCATTCTGTTGAATTTATTATGCTGTGGCGTTAGTGGCGCGTTTTTTGTCAATATTTTGTTGACCGGAAATGGAGTGGATGGGGAAAGACGCCTACTCGATGCATGGGGCAAGACGCCCCCAGTTTTCTGAAAGGGGGGCGTTTTGCACGGTGGTGAGAGTGCAGGGTAGCGCCCTGCAGGTCGGGGCCGAAAAGGCCTCTCCCTGTCCTTTTTTGCTGATACATCCTAAACGACTGCAGATATCGTCACCAAACTTTCAGGACTCCTCCGGGCATCCATTTTACACATTGCAACAACATTTTATTCCAAAGGCTATGATAGGTTGATTACAAATGACGTCAGAATGACGTCAAGTTGTGCCATGTTCATCATTTTCTCTGTTGATGGATGGGGTGGGGGCGCTTTGCACATGGGTGTGGGCGTATTACCCAGGGTGTGGGGCAAAACGCCCTTTTGTAAGGGTATGCGGAAACCTTTTTTGGGGGTTAAATACCACACGCAAGTGTCTTTTCTTGGTCTCAAAGCGTAGTAAAAAGAATGAGCTACATGATGGTGCCCAAAGGTTTGAGTAATCTGGGTTGGGTTGAGTGTCAGAAGGTTTCGCGCTTACTGGGGGCGTTTTTGACCTATTCACCCTACTTCTCGTTTAGCATGCGGCTCCATGATTTAAGTGCGTAGCACTTTTGCGCCAATTGCCTACTTGATTTGTTCTATTCATCAGTTTGTTATTGAATAAATGGTCTCTCTCTCTCTCTCTCTCTCTCTCTCTCTCTCTCTCTCTCTCTCTCTCTCTCTCTCTCTCTCTCTCTCTCTCTCTCTCTCTCTCTCTCTCTCTCTCTCTCTCTCTCTCTCTCTCTCTCTCTCTCTCTCCCTCTCTCGAGTCCCAAGACTAGCTTTTAAATGCCTCTGAGGGCCCCGCACTGCCCCGATTTAACACGCGCAGTGGAAAGGGGGGGCGGATTTCGCCCACCCCTCCTGTTTTTCGCCAATAACTCGC
Source organism: Amphibalanus amphitrite (assembly GCF_019059575.1). NCBI lineage: Eukaryota > Metazoa > Arthropoda > Thecostraca > Balanomorpha > Balanidae > Amphibalanus > Amphibalanus amphitrite. Next base: position 1,936,192 of record NW_024881512.1, on the reverse strand, counting down.
GCCGCAAACATAATATTAATGTGAAATTTTGGCTACCTGTCCAGAATTGAATTGCGGATCTTCTCGTGCAAGAAATAAGAAAATCGGTTCACAACTTTTCTAGTAATCGCGGTGTAAAGTCAAACATCCTGCCGCGGCGGCGGCGCGGCGGCGCGGCGGCCGGCGCTAGCCGTTACGCGCCGCCTGAATTGTAGACTGTGCCGGGGCGGGACGGTTCCGTCTTTACATCGCGCTCCTTACCGCTGATTAAATTAGATTCGCGTCAAATCTGGTGAGAAGACTGAGAAATGTACAGGCAATCATATGGTCAAAGAATTTTGAAAATCGGCCGGTAACAACTTGAGTTATGAGTGTGTAAACACAAAATTGTGATTGCCGCGTTTCCCGCGTCGGCCGATGCCGCTTCAGCCGGCGACATCTTACCCTTAGCAGGCTTCTAACTGCCATAGTCATTGTTGAATTAACTTGAAATTCACCATACATACTCACAAATGTTTGGTCTTTCGTATAGTGAAAGAAAAAAGAAAATCGGCCGGTAACTTTTCGAGTTATCGGCGTGTAAACGCAAAAAAGTCGCAAATATGGCAGATTTGACCATATTTGACCTCATTTGACCTTGAAGATATTGACCTAGGGTCATGAAATTCACACACAACAGAGTTCCCCATGGCCTCCACCTACCCTCCAAATTTCGTCTTTCTAGCTCCAATTGGAGCTGAGATCTTAGGGGGGGGGGCGACATCCGCCCCCCCTTCCACTGGGCGTAGTACTCGCAACCCTTCCACTGCGCGTGTTAAACATAGAGACTGATTCTATTCATGTCAATACTTTACCGTCAACCCCTACATCGTAGTCACGTCAGAGATAATGTCACACTGTGCACAAACTATAGGTACACGCTATAAACAAGGTCATGTAAAACGACTTGATTATGTCAACAGTGGACACATGTACGGCCAGGCCAGCGCTTTGCGGTCCAGCACCGGGAGCCCGGCCGCAGCCGGGAGGGCGGGGTGCAGGAGCGCCAGACCGTCTGGGAGGTGGCGCGCACCCCTATTCACAGCGCAGGCCCGGCTCGCCTAACGGTCACCGCTGCCACTACCGTTCACATACTCCCCCTGTCATGAGACAGCAGGGGTGGGAAGCTGATTGATGAGGATACCCTTGAGGTGGGTCCGAGATTTGCTCCGCTGCCCGGTACGCTCTTACAATGGGCACATCCATTGACCTCTATGGCACATCCGATGGTCGGCCAGTGGCGGGGCCCGTCCCCTGCGCTGCCCCGGCCCACCGCGCCAGGGGACCTCCTGTGGCGACACTCAGTCATCCATGAATTGAGCAACTGGTGCAGCCCAAGATGAAAACTACTAAGAATCAGTTATAAACCTAATTTAACCAGATCGCACAGAATGTCACAAAATGTGTTCCAGATAACCGTTCTAAAAATTGCTATTATCTTGTCATCTCCACACTTCTTTGTGATAAACTAACTACCTGTGTTTACTTGTTGATAGGGTGGGTGTCAAGGTCACATGAAGCTGCGGAGACGATGGATTTTAAGGTGACTCCGACTCAGACTCAGACTCTGACTACGGCCAAAAAAATATGCAGCTTCAAAAATCGACTCCAACTCCGACTCCGGACAATGCCCAGCAAGTCCATATAATGAAATAAAATTTATTTTCGGAGATCTTTTTATCTTGCCTGAAGCGACCTTTTGCGCGTTCCAAGGCCAATGTTGCAAATAAGTGCCTACTTTTTAAATAGCATGCATCAGGGATGCGGAGCCGTGGAAATTTCAGACGGCTCCGGCTCCGGCTCCGGCTCCGGAGAAAAAAAATCGGCTCCGGCTCCGGCTCCGGGTGAAATGTCATGGCGGCTCCAGCTCCGGCTCCGGCTCCGAGTAAAATGATCCGGCTCCGGCGGCTCCGGCTTCTACTCATCCCTATGCGATCAATTAAATACGGGTGGAAGAAAAAAGGCGATGGGATTGGTACACGTTGCTTCTGTATTTGTATAACAAGGCTATTTTGAATACCAAATTGTTTTACGCCTTGTACTGTCAAACCGAACTAGGTAAATAATTGTTTCATCTTAAGAAAAGGAGCCGGAGTCGCCTCCTTTTTTGAAGGCTCCGACTCCGGCTCCGGCTCCGGGCTATATTGTTTCACGACTCCGGCTCCGGCTTCGGCTCCGGGCAAAATATGCCGGCTCCGGCGGCTCCGGCTCCGGCTCCGGCTCCGGCTCCGCATCCCTGGCATGCATACATAAAAACAGGTTTTGACGCAGCAGCCTTCTTCATCTTCATCAGTTCTTCATCAGTTTTTTCTTGCACGGCGCGGGTTTATGGGAGAAAATTGAAATGCTCTTCCTCTGAAGAACGAAAACACCCTTAAATATCGGGATACAGATAAACATGGCACATTTACTCGGAAAATTTCACTCGTGATGTGACCACTTTTATGCTACTGAGGTCATCTCAGGTCATAAAAGGACTCCAGTAGGATTTGGACAATAACCCGCGCCCTGGTGGGGGGGGGGCTATTTTTTGCCCCCCCTCCAGACTTTTCGATATATCTCCAGAACCGCTGCGCCGATTGTCACCAAACTTTCAGTACCCTCCCGGACATCAATTTTACACATTGTGACCAAAAATTTGTCCAAAGGCTATGATAGGTTGGCCGGAAATGACGTCAGAGTGACGTCATGTTCTGCCGTTTTCGACCCAAAAAAGGGTTTCGCGGGAAGAGCTGTCAGGCCTATAGCTTTGCAAATACAGAAAAACGATAAGGACATAAAAGCTGTAGAATTGACAGGGCTACAAAACTGCTATCTCGGATTTTTAAAATTTTTGGATTTTGACCCCCGAAAATCAAAAAATAGATTTTTATTATAATAGCCGAAAAATCCAAAAAGTTTTTTGAATTTCAAAAAAAACGGAATATATGTGATAGTCCTTACCGCCTTCTATCTACATACCAAATTTGAGATCGATACCTCTTTTTTTGGCCAAGTTACAGCGAAAAAACTGTTCAAAATTGATTACGTCAAATTTTCAAACTCAATTTTTTGCAATTCTAGACCTCGTAGCGCCAAAAACAAAGACCACCATTAGACTCCCCGTGACGAGCTGCATCGAATCAATACCCATTTTATGCAAAAATATCAACTTTGAAATTTGACCTTTTTTGACCTGACCTTGACCTGACCTCCACCAGAAAGTGACCTAAGCCGTACCTGATAGTCTTATAACCAACACCATTGAGTTGGAAATGAAAAATTGGCCATAAAACATGCATCGCACAACCTTAGTACCTAAAGTTAGGTTCATGTGACCTGACCTGTGACCCTTGGTGACCTGACCTGTGACCTGACCTGGTAATGTCAGTGACCTCTTATAGCAATATATGTACTAGGCAACTGACGCCCTATCGCTGATTCTCAACAAAATGCGTTTTCTTCGGTGTTATAGCGCATTCCCTAGATGACCCGTGAACGGTGAAACATTTCATCTTTGACCTGACCTGTGACGTCATCGGTGACCCCGAGGTCAATGAAATTTGGTTTCCTTCGACAAATTTGACAGGCCTTTCGAACGCCGTTTGAATTTTGCGGATCCGTCCAGTAGTTTCGGAGATACGAGGGGGGGCAAAAAATAGCCCCCCCCCCACCAGGTCGCGTTATAAACAGACCCCACCAGGGCGCGGGATAACTTGATAGACAGTAACTACGAGGTAGGTACCTAACTAGTCTCAGCCCTGACTACCATCGGACCTGCCTGTAGGTAAGGGAAATGGGGTCAGATGGTTGACCCCTCTCGGGCTTTCCCAATAAGACGCGCAAAAAGGAGCCTATTGCAACGAAACTTCCTGTGACCTCGAGTTAATCAATTTCACACCTACTCTAAAAATTTATTGGCCCTGATTCGAATAAAGCTGATCTTGGTTCACTTTCTTTAGTTTTATTTGCTTCAACTTACAAGTGAAGTTTTTGGAACTGATTTTGAGTTTAGCGCCCGTTTGAACTTAACCCGCGCCGTGCTGGGGGGGGGGCGTTTTTACGCCCCCCCCTCAGGTTTTTCGCGAATATCTCAAAAACGGCGGCGCGCAGCGCCGCCGTTTTTGGTACACGTGTTCCTACATCATTTCCGCACATGTTGTGAAAATTTCAGACCTAGGCCGTTCAAGGTCAGGTCACCAGGTCACGTCAAGTGACCTTACCTCAGAAAAAGTTCAAAGGCTCGCTATAGCTACACCGACTGAACGATCACTTTGAAACTTTCAGCGATTGATATGAGTAACAGTATGTATAAAATGTATATCTCGGATTTTTGATATCTGTGACCTAAGGTCAGGTCAATTTTGCGACCTCTCCATTATAAGTCAATGGGAGAAAATTGAAATGCGCCTCTTTTGGACCAATATCGTTCAAAACGCTCTCAAACATCGGTTCATAGGTAAACATGACACACTGAATAGGAAAAATGCACCTGTGACCCCTCTGTGTGCCCCTGAGGTCATCTCAGGTCATGAACGGTCGCCAGCAGTTTTTTGGCTATAACTTTTGATAGAGACGTCCTAGAGCGGTGAAAACACGTCAGATGTGTTCAGCTCGACGATACGGATCGACTGATATGCAACATGACCCTTTTCGGTCAGGTCATGACCTTGACCTGAGGTCAAATTTTCAAAATGACCTTTCAAGGTCAACGAATAGTTCATTCGACGCGTCTCGACGAGAGGAACACGATGCTGGCAAAAGTAATGTCATGGCGCTTATGAGTCAAAAGTTATTGACGAAAAAACGTTTTTCGTAAAAACGGCTATTTTTGGAGTTTTTGCCCTCTGGAGGCTAAACCGTTGACCCGAGGTCAAATCTGAGAACATTATTCAGAAAGGTCTGTAAAAGGGCTATCGAATGCGCTTTTCCGCGGCGCTGTAGCTCTATCGGTTCCCGAGATAGCCGTTGGCAGTTTCCAAAATGTTGAAATAGTCAACATTTTACCTTTGGTGACCTCTGGTGACCTGACCTTTGACCTGACCCAAAAAATGACCGAAGTGTTTTCGTCCTTATTTTTGACGCTCTTTCGATTGCCGCTTACCGCGTGTCGCTACGTGGCCCAGGAGCCGAGTTAGACGGGGGGGGGGGCGTGAAAACGCACCCCCCAGCATTTTCATTTCATTTCATTTGTTTTAGGGCATTTCGGTCAAAATGACCATTGCATGCCCATTTGTGAGGATCAATATACTATTTTACGTCATGTAGTTTTCGTCTCAGTTGCCAAGCTAAAGTTTATCGAAGATTCTAATTTCACGGAGATAAGAGAAGAGAAGTTCGATCAATTCTTCTGAATCACCGAGGACGGAACCCAGGGTGAAAGTCATATTCTTCCGGTTGCAGTATTCAATCATCCGCCTTCTTTCATTGTCAAATTTTCTACATTCGATGATGATATGCATGACAGTTTGTGCACAATTGCATATTGTACACCAAGGACGAGCATCTTTAGTGTAAATATAACAATGTGTGTACCTTGTATGGCCCAATCTCATTCTAGCTAGTACCTTTTCTTCATGTCTATTGTTCCGCTTAGCTGTGTGCCATATTTCGATTTTTTGTTTTATTTGCTTGAGTTGTGTGTATTGTGTTGCTTGTGTCCACCGTTCTTGCCATGCTTTAAGCACTGCCTGTCTAATAGCTGCTTGTATTGATTGATAATCAGTGGGAATGTGTGTGATAGCTGAAAAGGCCAATGCTTTCTTTGCGTATTCGTCTGCTTTTGTGTTTCCATGGATACCACTGTGACCTGGAATCCAAAGAAAGTTAACGCATTTTCCATTATTTGACAATGTGTGCAGTTTGTTATAGATGAGTATGAGAATATGAGATGACGGAATGTTCACTTGTAAGGACTGAGCTACTGATTTCGAATCTGTGCAAATCATCGTCTTTATCCAAGGTCTTTCGTCAACTAAATAAACTGCTTTTAAAACTGCATGAAGCTCCGCTATGAAAGTTGTTGTGCCATCTGGAAGACGAGTTTGTATGGAAAAGTTGTTTTCGGGGTCATATACAGCATTGGAAACATGATCACCAGATTTTGAGCCGTCGGTGAAGAGGAAATGGAAAGTCGAGTGTTCGCGCCGCAACAGGTTAAATTTATGTTGTATCTCGTTGTCTGTAACAGTGACTTTTGGACAATCAAGAAGAAACGAGACCTTCCAAGACCTGTCTACCCACGGAGGGGTGGAAAGCAGCGGTAGTTGAGGAATGCTTGGCCGAGTGAAGTTTATTTCGGAGCAGAACTTCTTTATTCTGGATGCTATTGTGAGGCCGGATCTTCGTTCCGCTGGACCAAGGTAATTGTGGTGTATTGACGGTAATGTCTTAAGTGCATTAAAAGCATTGTGGTTTGGGTGTGACATGATTTTACTTGAATATCGCAATGTTTGTTCGATGCGTCTGAACCGCAACGGTGATATGACTGCTTCAACTTGTAGCGATGAAATAGGAGAGGTTTTCATAGCACCAATTGCGATTCGAATAAATGCATTCTGTATGATATCTAGTTTTTTCATTGCACCTTCACATCCTCCTGCATATACTGTGCAACCATATTCTATGATTGGTAGTACTAAGGATTTATACAATTGCAGAAGTGTTCGGCGATCAGCCCCGAAATCGGCGCCAGCTACGCATCGGAATAAATTCATTCTTCTATTGCATTTTGTTTTCACATATGCTACGTGTTTCATCATTGATAGCCTATTATCAAGAACTATTCCAAGGTATTTGAATGAATTTACCCGCGGTATTACATGTCCGGATAAACGCAAAGTACATTCTTCTAACATTCGATTGTTTTTTGTAAATACCATTACAGCAGATTTTGTAGGAGAAAAAATGCAGCCATTTTTTAAAGACCAGTCATCTAGACTGTTCAACGCATCTTGCAGACGTGGAACAGAATGTGCTGGATCCCTGTCTGTGCACCATATCGCACAATCATCTGCAAACAATGAGTGTTGGATGTCTGGAGATAGTTGGTCAAAAATGTCATTGATCATAACGTTGAAAAGTAAAGGAGATAAGCAGCTGCCTTGTGGTAGGCCATTTTCGAACGAAAAAGTGTTGGACAAAATTGACCGAAAGCGTACTTGAAATCTGCGGTCACCAGTCAAAAAGCCCACCAAATATTGCGCAAGGTGTCCACGTATGCCGATTTTGTGGAGTTTGCAAAGCAAGGTGGGTCGGTGCACCATGTCATATGCGCGGGTAATATCCAGGAAGACAGCAGAGGTATGTTTTTTAAATTTAAATCCCTTCCGTATATCCGTTTCTAACCGAATGATGTGATCTAGGGTACTGTGATATTTTCTGAATCCACTTTGATATTTGGAGAGAAGTTGATTGTTTTCCAAAAACCATTCCAAGCGTAAGCGTTTTTTAACCATCCGTTCAAATATCTTGCCAAAGCAACTTGTGAGAGAAATGGGACGATAATTTGCCGGGTCTTGTCGATTTTTTCCTGGTTTTGGCAAAGCGATGATGATAGCCTCCTTCCATGCTTCAGGAAAAACTTGCTTTACCCATAATTCGTTGAATGTGCATAAAATAAACTGCAGAGTGCTGCTTGGAAGATGTCGGAAAAACTGATAATGCAATTGATCGGGTCCAACTGATGTATTCCCGGTCGAGTCAATTGCATTTTGGAGTTCTGACATCGTAAACAAAGTGTTATATTCTTCATTGTTTTCTGATCTAAATCCATTTGCTGGCAGACGAGAATGTTGCTGAGCATATTCAATAAATCCAGCCCGATAATGCCGTGAAGCACTACATCGAGCTAATGTGTGGGCAATCGTATCAACTACTTCTTGCGGTTGCGTTATATTTGTATTGTTAACGTGTAAGACTGGAAGGGAATGAAAACTTCTTTTGCCTGATAATGAACGAACTAAATTCCACACCTTACTTAATGGAGTTTGATAATTGAGCTGAGCGAGGAAGGACCTCCAAGAAGCTTTCTTTGCCTCTCTGATTATTTTCCTACACCTAGCTCTTTCTTGGTTGCGAAGGAGAAGAGTGGTATTGTTTCTATGTCGTAAGTATAAACGAAAAGCTCGTTTGCGTTTTGCTATAGCCTGAGCCACATTTTGGGACCACCATGGGACTCGTTTGTGTTTTGTTGAATATGTTGTCTTTGGGATGGCTTCTTCAGCTGCTGTCAAAATGGTGTCAGTAAGGAAATTGATTCCTTGTTCTGGAGATTGAAATTGGTCGTTATCAATGTTACAAAAAGCTTCAAACTTAACCCAGTCTGCCTTTTTTAGGTTCCAGCGAGGAACAAAAGCAGATGTTGCATCGGCCTCCGAATGGAAGGTCGTCTGCAGTTTAATCGGATAGTGGTCACTATGATGAATGTCACCATCCACCTGCCAATCAAAGAAAGTTGCTATTTGTGGAGAGCAAATAGAGAGATCAATGGCCGATTCACTATTGTGTGCGAGAGAAAAGTGAGTATTATCTCCCTTATTTAGAAGAACAAGCTGATGTAAATCCAGAAACCGCTCAACTACTTCGCCGCGCTCATCGGAGACTCGAATGTTCCGACCCCACATTGGATTGTGGGCGTTGAAGTCGCCAAGTAAGAGAAATGGATGCTGAAACTGTGCTATGATTTGGTTAAGATGCCTTTCTAGTGTATGATTATCTGTGTTCGGAGGAATATAAATAGAACAAATATCTATATTGCGACCGTTCAAACGAACTGTACAAGCGACTGCTTGTAACTGTGTATTGAGGGGTATTTGCTGATGAACGAAATCATTATTGATGTAGAGTGCAGTACCGCCATGGCGTCTCTCGCCATCTGTCTCGTCATAGCGGTATAGAGAGTAGTTGAATAAAGAAAAGTTGTAGGGGTCTGTTGGAAGAAGCCAAGTTTCTTGCAAAGCAATAACGATGGGTGCTAGAAGTAAAAAGAACATTTTGCTTTCGGCCCAGTTCGAAACTAGGCCTCGGCAGTTCCACTGGAGTAGGCTGTTTATTGTTGTTCTAAGAGTGAGTATCTGTTTGTAGCAGCACGACGGGGCGAAGCCCAACTTGACGCACGGTTGTGGCCCATTGACACTCTGATAGGAGGACGTGACGTGCGAGCGCTTGACGACTGACTATCCTTTGATGGAGGCTGGGGTCGGGAATCTTTCGACCGCTGGACCCTCTTCCAGTCTGTGGTGGAGCGACCAGCTCCGGTAGAGGGCTTTGGCTTCTGGGCGATCTCCTGTGAGATCTCGGGCTGCGATTCAAGAGGGGAGGAAGGCATCGGGTCACCAAAAATGGTCTCCGTCGCGTCGTTGGTGTTCGTAGATGTGGTCGTAGATGCAGTCAGGGGCTTCAGACACTGAAGAGGGGGGAGTGCTGAGATCGGTTCAGTCTGAGTGCTGCATGAGGTGGTCTCTGTACGGGCGGCCTTGGCATAAGACCGGCCAGGAGCCGGAGTGGCTGTTTCGACTTCCACACGGCGACGAGCGTCGGGGTACGAGCAGCCGGACTGAGCTTTGATCTCACAGATACGCTTTTCCTTCTTCCACGTGGGGCACTGTGAGGACGAGACTGAGTGCTCGGGGCTACCACAGCTCAAGCAAGAGACTGGCTTAGTGCATTCGGAGTTCTCATGAGGAGACTCACCACATCTCTGACAGCGAGCAGCCTGGCGACAAGTGGAGCTACCATGTCCAAATCGTTGGCACTTGAAGCATCGGAGTGGATTTGGGATGAACACCCGGACATCTTTTTTGAGCCAGCCGATGGCTATCTTTTCGGGCAGGGTCGTGTTGTCGAAGGTGAGGACCAGCAAGCTGGTGTCCCGTCGCTGGCCATCACGGAAGGTAGTCAGTCGTCGGATGTGGGACACTCCCTCTCCTCTCAGCTCGGACAAGATCTCAGCTTCGGACATGTGGCGGAGTTCGGGGGCGAAAATCGTGCCTTTAGAGGAGTTGCGAGCCTGGTGGAGAGAGACTGTCACCTTCTGACCACAGAACATGGTTGTCTTCAGGAGTGCTTTCGTGTCCCTTCGATTGTGTGTTTTGATGACGAGAGTGCCGTTAGCTGGAGCTTCTATGTCTTGGCCATGCTGTCCACAGATAGCAGCGATCTGCTTCTGAGGCCAGAAAACGTTAATCTTCCGGAAAGAGAAGTCGCTATCGGTAGCCTTAACAACCAGAAAGGAGCCGTCGAGAGACAAGTACGGTTCGAGTGGAGAGCGATCAACCGAATCACAGGCAGGTGCGTTGGCCAAGTTCGTGCGCGGGTCAGAGCTCCGGGAGTGGTCGGTGGACGGGCGAGGGTCATGGCTCCGGGCGAGGTCGGTAGACGAGCGAGGGTCAGAGTGCCGGGCGGGGTCAGAGGTCAGGTCAGCGGTCAGGGCGTGGTCAGTGGACGAGCGAGGGTCGGTACCGGGTAGATCAGTCGAAGGGTGGGTAGAGGAGGGAGGGTTGACGGTCGGGCGGGAGTCGGTATCCATGGCAGAGGGAGGAGTCGGATTCAGAGGGGAGTCAGAGTCGGAATCGGATAAGGAGTCGGATAGCGGGCGCTGACGGCGCCGCTTCCCCATCGTGGGGCAACTGGATGCGGTTGTGGGCAGTGAAGGAGAGTGGGTGGGACAACTGGTAAAAGGTTGGATGTGAGGGGTGGGGACGCGCGTAGGAGAGCTCTCAGAACAAACCCGTGAAATGCCAGTCGCTGAGCGAACTAACGATCACCTTAGCCTGTGACCCCCCAGCACTCGGCGGAAAGTTCAGGCCACCAGCACGGCGCGGGTTAAGAGGTAGTTTTGATAAATGGTGGTTATGTAGTAACATGTTACGAAGCTATCGTTGGTGGTTGTCACCCACTCTAGATGGCCGGCAGGAAGCCTGCTGGTCGACCTGACCTGACCCGACCCGATCTACCCCAAATGCATGGAGTCATCATCTTTGTCCAAAACTAACATCGAACTCGTACCCGGAACCCCGATAACAGCTACGGCTCACAAAGTTCTAGCAGGCCAGCTTTTTTCTACTTTTGGGCGTTGACCTAAGATGACTCGGCCAAGACCTTGAAATTGGACATCATCGGCTTTCTCTCATCACGGGCAGCATCCTCGCTTTTCTGCGAAGCTCTACCTCGATCAGGGGCCGAAAGCATACCTTTAGCGTTACGTTGGTAAACATTTTACCTTATGCGACCCGCAGTAGCGGCGGAACACCAATTCAATTAAGGGGGGCACTGCCGACTTTTGGTCCCATTCTTTCCATGCAACGCCCATAGGGCTAATGTTAAAATGCCAAAATCAAAGGGGGGGGGGGGCACGGTGCCCCGGTGTCCTCCCCGTTCCGCCGCCTATGGCGACCCGTAAAACACGAATAAGAGTTATAGCGACACAGAAAGCGTACTCGATAGCTTTTTTTAAAGCTCTTTCGCCAACTTCGCCTCAGATATGACTTCGGGTCTATGGCCAAATAGTTAAACAGAGGCCAAACAGTTAAACGGACGGAATTTGCCGAAACATTTGTTCTGTAACAACCTATGATTCAGTGTATGTGTATGATATTCATGTTAGGTATCACCATCGTGTTTGTTTCGTCGAAACACGTCGCATGGCTCACAATTTGAACTTAAGAACTTAACTAGAAAACTTGACATCAGGTAAAGGTCAATCAATGGTCATGTCCTGACCGGAAAAGAACCTGCTGCATAAATGTGCGATCGATCTGTGTTGCTGAGCTGAACACACTTGACACTCCAGCACTGAACACTGGTGCTGAACACTGAACATACACTGAACACACTCCAGGTGCTGTCATCGCTCTACAGCGTCTCCATCAAAAGTTGTTGTCGAAAATGTGTTAGAGACCTTTGATGACCTAATGACTGACCATTCGAGTCACCACTGGTCATTAGCTGCACCTTGTCTCTAAAATGAGCAGAGGTGCCATGGCTACAAAAGTACCTGTCTTATAGCGTTTTTAGCATATTCGTTCAAAGCAGAGGGCATTCGTGCATTTTCCCATATCTTATCATGATTGGTGAGGTCACATATTTGACCTGACTTCACTTTTCATATGTAAAATTCCAGATTCATGAACTGTTGGCACTTATAATCCCATTCATTACACCAAATTTCAGACTTATAGGAGATAATCTATAGGAATGACAAGATTGCAGCTTTTAGAGGCATTAGAACTGAACTGAACATGACATTGTGACCTGACCTCAGGTGGCCTGTGCTTGATTTTTATGCACGATGCAATAGTGATGTACAATAAGATATACCGCTGCTTTCGTGGCACTGCGCGCCGAGGTTTTTCTCAACACATGAAAAACCGGGAGTCGAAGTGTGGCTAAAAACACCTCTACCCATCAAGACGAAGAACGGAAACCCGACCCCCCCCCCCCACACACTAAAAAATCCGTGGCTACGCCACTGCCTCCTCCCCCTCCTGCAATTTAAGTTAGCCGCTGCGAACACTAATTCGTGCAAGGGGTCATTTTCACTTCTTGACGCCGCAGTACGCTATACCGCCGCGCGGGGGTCCGAGGGACGCTACCTCCCGCCGCGCCGGATGACCCTCGGGCCTGGGCGCCGCCGCCGCGCGGCGGGCGATGGACGGCGCTACCTCAATTCAATCTCGAGAAAATCAATCCCAAGCACACTGCCAAGTAGTGTACCAAGGCGGTCCAAATTTGTATCCGCCCCTCCTATTGGTCAACGTCACGGCCGCCACAGGGATGCATTACGTCATTCCCGTCTGCCAACGACCAATCACAGTATGGTACTTGCGTCTTCATGGTCCCTTCAAATCCTGGGGCCGAACGTAACCTGGGCCCCGGTGTAACCTTGGTCCCGGTGTAACCTGGGTACAATGGTACTCTGGTACTTATGAATGTCACCCGTTACCGACACCTTTAACCCACCGTTGGAGCAAAATTGGCGAGATCAAGGCTATAGAACTCCAGGTAAGGACACCAGCCGTTTGACCTTGAACGCCGCCGGCCGGCCGATGACGTCATTGGAGGCAAGCCGGCTCGGCGGACACACAAGGCGAATGCATAACGGAGGGGCGTTGGAACGTTGCGGGAGCCGGGGAGATATTTTAATGTGGTTGTATACCACCATTGTTATGTTTATTGATCTACAGACTGCATTCTTTTAAACCTCGATGCACTCTAGGCCTGGATGGTTCGTACATTCGTGGAACGATCAGCCCGTCCGAAGTCCGTGGTCGAAGCTGTCATAGTATTAAAGACACTAAGACGGGTGCAATAACGGCGATCCGATCCCGTCTCTGGCGAATCTAGAGGGGTCGTAAGGACCCAGGCCGAATCTGACCGTCTATTTTTAGGGAAACGGGGTGGGTGAATTGACAACCGATGGCTTAAGAGATAATGAGAAGAGATCCCGTCGTCGATTGTTGTTTGACAGACAACACATGTTGTACTGGACGTATGACCATCAGAGGTAATGCCTGAACGTAGGCAAGCATAATTGTTCTGTCATACTGTTTAGGAATATAAAATGGTAATGGAGATTATTGAGGATATGATCTCTACATTACAGGAATTCGCTAATTACTACGGCCCATAGGGGCACCGCCGGAGCTGTTGTTTTGCCATCGGTCCCAGGCAACTCCAGGGAGCTGCAGTAACCGGCGGCCAAAGCGGCCCACCTCGTCGACTCGCAGGTCCTGTGGGATTCCGTGATGCTTTAGTGCTTCACCCACAGAAGCACGGGCATAGCAGTAGGATGTGGGGCTAGGTGTCTGTCCACCTCTTCATTGAAAGAACAACGTATACAGCGCCTGGTCCCGCCGAAGCTCGGTATCGACCGTGACTTATTCACAACTGGCGGATCCAGGAAGCGGTCTTGGACACTGCGGGGGCTTACCCCAAAAAGGTTTCTCGGAATTAATTAAAAAAAAAACAACTCTGATTTCGATTCCTTGCGCACTGCTGTGCAGTGTGATTAATCAACATTTCCTCAGAAAAGTTGTGAAGTTTTCTTTGATTCTCGAAAAGCGATTTCGGGCGCTGCCAATGTGGGGGAAGACATTTGCCCCAAATGCCTTCCCCTGGATCCGCCAGTGGGTTGCCCCACTCCGAGCTTGACTAAAACCATTTTCAAACCCCACCAGAAACCGATGGTAAGGTGAATTTAAATCCAATAACTCATCTCTGTCTGCCCGCCTAAATATGTATACAACACATGGTACGGCACCCGGCCCTGTCTGAGCTATGAGCCGATCGCGATATTTTCGGCTTTCCCCAACCCAAGCTCGATTAGGAACGTTCTCCTTCCCCACCCGATTGCTGATGTCAATTCAAATTCAATACCTCATCTCTGTCGGCCCGACCATAACCCATTCATTGCACACCGTTCAGCGCCCCGCCCCGCCAGAAGTATCCTAGCGCGCTGAGCAGTTGCCTCCAGCCGCGTCATCGCGAGGCTCCGCGCGGCCCATAAATTAATACATTGCGCGAATAGCCGTGTCGCCCCCCTGGGCGAGATGATAAGGTGTGCTTTTGTGCCCCACTCAAATAAAATTTTGTGGATGATTGCATAAGCCCTTCCTCACACTGCCAAAAACAAGATGGAAAGATGGAAAAGATTGCTGAAAAGATGAAAGTAGTGGTGTATCTAGGATTTATTCCAGGGGGAAGGGTCCGCAGTCAAAAGGGCCCTTCACTTACTGGGTTGAAAGGGCCTTAAGTGTCAAAAGGGCCCTTGGAGCCTGATTTGAAAGGGTGTCAACCTGCGCCCTGCTGGGGGATGATTATACTGTTTTAAACATTTCAGTCATCAGTGAGGGTCATTGATCAATCAATCAATTTCAGTCATCATCATAACTGTTAAAATGCATATCTCGGTATATTGATAGTGTTGAGCAAAGGTCAGGTCAGTTTTGAGAATTTTCCAATAAGCCAATGGGAGAAAATTGAAAGGTGCATCGCTGCTCTTTTAGCAGCTGTCGCCCTTGCTGCCATATTCCTCTGGTGGCTTCAGACTTCAGAGGGCTCTTTTTTGACATCAGAGGGCCTCTCTGTGGTCTCCCAGATCCTTTTTTGATCTCAGAAGGCCCACTGTTCGCCTCAGAGGGCCCTTGATTCGCCTAAGAGGGCCCTCCGTTTGGCTTAGAAGGCCCTCTGTTCGCCTCAGAGGGCCCTCTGGTGACCTCAGAGGACCCTATTTATGCGTCAGAGGGCCAGTCCTGAGGCCTCAAAAGTCCTTATTTCATCTCAGAGAGCTGTCTTTGGCTTCAGATTGATCTTTTTTTACCTCCTTGTGGTGTCTAACAGGGCCCTCTGGCCTCTGTTTGCATCAGCGGGACCTCTGTTTGCTAAAAGAACCCTATATTCGCCTGAAGGGGCCCTCCGATGACCTCCAAGGACCCTCTTTGATCTCAGAGGGTCTGATAATCATAGGGCTCATGGTGGCCTGACATAGCCCCCATGTCACCTCAGAGGGCCCTCCAGTGGCCTCAGAGGGCACTTTGTGGCCTTTGAAGGCCCTCTATTCGCCTTAGAGGACCCTCTAATCTCAAAGGGCCCTCTTTGAGGTGGCTAAGAGGGCCCTTTGTTCACCTCAGAGGGCCCTCTGGTGACCTCCAGGGGCCACCTTTGATCTAAGAAGACCGTCTGTAGGCCTCATAGGACACCTTGTGGCCTGAAAATGACCCGCATACCTCATGGGGCCTTCTGTTCATCTTTTAAGGGCCCTCTGTGGCCTGACAGGGCCCTCTGTGGCCTGAGAGGGCTCTCTGTGGCCTGAGAGCTGGCCCTCTGTGGCCTGAGAGGGCCTTCCGTGTGTCTGAGAGGGCCCTCTGTGGCCTGACAGGGCATTATGTGTGCCTGACAGGGCCCTCTGTGTGCCTGACAGGGCCCTCTGTGTACCTGAGATTGCCGTCTGTGCCTGAGAGGGCCCTCTGTGTACCTGTGGTTCAGAGAGTTGTTAGGAGCCACCAACATCGAGTACCTCACCAGACCGCTCCAGAAAGTGTGGGCTACGCTTTGGCCAGCAGTGCCTCACATCCTGGTGTCAGCTGTGCTGCAACTCTTGTCAGTGTATTGCACACATATAAGGATGTAACAATTCAAATTTTCAAGCCACCACCATGTTTTTCCATTGCTAGATGAAGAACAAGTATGTTCACATAATTATTTCCACCCTGTAGATCACGGCAGTCTATGAATACCCCACGCATATCAAACAGTCCCACTCACATCAAATGACCCCACCTTATGTTAGATAGCTTTCTGGTAACAGTGACGTATGGCATGCATGGCATCCCTGGGATTCGTCGTAATTGTTAGATGAATTCAATCTTGCTTTATGAATATGAGCTGCATTTTCTTTTCGGCAGGGATGAAATGGACATATACCATCTCACGTGGCTGCTGCGTTTCCGGGCATTCACACATTGTAAACACTGCAGCTGGCATGCAGGCTGTGTTGTGGTCGCACTGGCTCCAGCCCGACAGGCCTCATCTGGCCGACAGCCGCCCCCGCCTCCGGCTGACCGAGGATTCACCACCGACGGGAACAAGTATGTGCACGTCTGGGCGGACGGTGCGTGCCGCAGCAACGGGCGACGTGACGCGCGCGCCGGCATCGGCGTGTGGTTCGGACCAGGCCATCGGCTGAACGTGTCTGAGCCGGCCGCGCCGCCGGCCACCAATAACAGCGCAGAGCTGCAGGCGGCCGGCCGCGCGCTCCGGCTGGCCAGACAGGCGGGCTTCTCGCGTGTCCTGGTGCACACCGACTCACGCTTTGTGATTGAGTGCGCCACCCGCTGGCTGCGCGTCTGGCGAAAGAACGGCTGGCGACTGGCCGGCGGCGGTCCCGTCAAGAACCGTGCGCAGCTCGAGCAGCTGGCACGCGCCATGGACGACGTCACCGTGAAATGGGTGAGCACCGAGCAGTGGGGCTACCTATATATGGCTGGTGTATCAGAACCATGTGTGGCTGGTGTTTCAGAACCATGTGTGGCTGGTGTTTCAGAACCATGTGTTGCTGGTGTTTCAGAACCATGCGTGACTGGTGTATCAGAACCATGTGTGGCTGGTGTATCAGAACCATGTGTGGCTGGTGTTTCAGAACCATGTGTGGCTGGTGTTGCAGAACCATGTGTGGCTGGTGTTTCAGAACCATGTGTGGCTGGTGTATCAGAACCATGTGTGGCTGGTGTATCAGAACCATGTGTGGCTGGTGTTTCAGAACCATGTGTGGCTGGTGTTTCAGAACCATGTGTGGCTGGTGTATCAGAACCATGTGTGGCTGGTGTTTCAGAACCATGTGTGGCTGGTGTTTCAAAACCATGTGTGGCTGGTGTTTCAGAACCATGTGTTGCTGGTGTTTCAGAACCATGTTCGTGGGCATTCTGGTGACGGCGGTAATGCGGCGGCCGACCGGCTGGCCGTGGCCGCCACCCAGCTCGGAGACGGCTCTCAGACGCGGACGTGTTCCCGGCACCGGCAGCCAGCGCCCGACACCGTCCGACGGCGGACTTTTGTCGGCGGGGACGGTGCCGCTGGGCCCCAGCCGGGTACTGCAACGTGACGCCAACCCCGTCCGGTCAGTGTTCACTCTGTGCACGGCGCCTTGGGACGGTCAAGTCATGGATGAAGTACTCTACTTGACCATGGATGCCATCATTCATGGTCAAGTGTCCCGCCTCGGTAATATTCCGTTCTATGTCGCGTCCTTAGCAATGGCCAGTCGCAAACAAGTGTTGAACTGTTGACATGTGCCCATCAAATCCATCAATGTCCATCAAATCATCGGCATGTGATGCTGTGCGGAAAATACTGAACTAGCTGTGAGATGACCAATTACCTAAGACTTACCAATGTGAGGTAAATAGGTACGAGGTGCACTCTAGATTTTTTAGACTTTTTCAGTAGAGACAGTCATATATTTCAGAGAAATATTAAACTTAAGTCATCCTGGAAGTAGGATCTCCTCCTGAGTTAATTGCACTTACAGAGTGTCCCAAAAGTTCGTTTTCACATATTATTTGCATGTAAAACAGGGTACATTCCGTTTTGATATATTTATGACATTGACCACCGGGTGGTCCACCCAATAGGCTCCCTATTCCATGCAGGGGCGGCGCCACGGGTTTTCGATAGGGGGGGACGGGAGACTTGCCTGACCGAAAATCCCAAAAGTAGATACTGATCGTATATGCAAAAAAAAAAAAAAAAAAACGAGGCACGTAATGCCGCGAAACTTGGCAAAGCCCAAAACACATCGAATGGTGCATCCCGTTTTCAAACTTATCCTAGGACACCTAAGATCGATCACCTTTTCAGGCCTCCTTGCCTCTAAATCAAAATTTGCAGTCTTGACAACTCAAAGCTGGTTTCCTACAAGCTGCGAATTGCTTAGGTATGAGTAGCTATTCTTACGTTTCGTACTTTAAAATTTTCGATCTTACGTCTGGTCAGCTTCATGGCTTCACCATCATATAGTCATGGAGGAAAAGTGGGAATGTCTTCTGCTCTAACAAGTGCGTCAAAACTGCAATATAATTTCAGAATCATGACATCACTACCTGATCCATATGCAACGGGCAGGGTGCAGCTAATGGCTAGCCGTCAGTGGTCATGTCATCGGTGGTCAGTGGTCACTCAAAAGGTCATGCTAGGTCATGGAAGGTCACCAGCCGTTATTTGTTCACACTTTCTGATGGATTTTACTTACCAAGAGCTTCGCGGGAAAAACAAGCGCATGCACCGTTGAAAAAATTGAGTGAAAGGGTCTCAGGTCCGGCGACCTCTGCAGGTGAAATGCCCCAGGGTAGGATTCCGGTCCTTGTTGATTAACTTCGTCAAAAATGGCAGTAGAGCTGTGATGTCGGCACCATTGTGTTCGTCATGATCGAGCTGGCACGACCTGCAGTCGTTCTCATATTCATCCTCCAATCGTAACAACTACAGCAGGGATTGGCAAATGGCGGGGCACCCCCTTTGGGAGGTAATGAAGGTCTCTGGAAACCTCATCCCTCATCTCTTTAGCATTAGTGGCTCTCCTTATGGAACAGGTTTCTTGACTGGTCTGTTTCACCCCAGAATTCAAAGACTAGTCAAGGTAAAACCGAGCGCACCACAGTGAGCACAATTTGGTAAGCTGGTGTATCTCAATTTTCATGTAGAACCTTTCACGTATCACGTACCTAAAACCCTTTCGTGCACTCATGCAAAAGCAACTGCCATGTTTCAACAGCTGGTAATGGCATTTTCACAGGCGCTGACGTAAGAAGGGGAGGGGGGGGGGGGCTCGATTAGACCCCCAGCCGTTCGGCCGCCGACCGAGCTTAGTTTTGCAGAAAAAAAAAACGAGTGCTATCGAACCCCTTGACGAGAGGGAGCCGATGCTACCCAATTATAAGGTCTTGGGCTACTGCGTGCTTTTTTGGTCATGCCTGTGATCTATCCGAACACTTGTCCCCACAAGTGCTGGGTTTAAATGGCATAGATTTCAAATGGTTCCTGTGGTAGAACTGCCATGCTTGAATTCGACTAATTAGGAATGGAAAATATCCATATAGTAACGGAACTCTATGGAATTTCAGTAAACTTGGTTTTGTCGGCAATGGGGTCTGGCAGTGCGGTGGGGAGGTAATAACCCTGCCTGGGGCCCCAAGAAGGGGGGGGGGGGCACGATCCCCGTGGCCCTGCGATCACCTTATAACTACAGGCATCACAGCTCCATGCACCTTTTGCAGATGACCAGGACCCCCTGCGATGCATCCCAACAGCAATCTTTATTCAGAATCTGCCTTGATTAACCAACGATGCATTAAATGCGACGGATAACTATACAATGCATTATTATCAACTATTGAACGGGCCTCGCCGATAGGGGGTACTGTACCCCCCTAACTTTCGATAGCGGGGGACCTGTCCCCCCCCCCCGTCCCCCCCGGTGGCGCCGCCCATGATTCCATGTGCAATCATATGAATATGCGCTGTGGCATGCTAATCGCCGTGACGCTTGCCTTAGTTTCCTGGCACCACTTTTGAGCTTTTCTTGGCCTGTGCGCCGATACTCCATAGCGAGTCCACACTCCACAGTGACGGTTCAAGTTAAGCTAGAAAGCACTTTTTTAGACCCCAGACCTTTGACTTAGAGACTTCTCCCAGACCTTCGTGGTGAAGCAGTATGCGTCCAAAAACTGTTTTCGGGGTACCTTGTTCAACTGGAGTCAGCGCTTGTGCTCCTATAACGCCACAATACCGTGACCTAATTGGCTTACACAAAAGTCCTGTTGCAGTTGAAGGCCCGCTGGTAGTCCTCCAAAGTGAAGGTGGCCAGTGCCTTTGTCACAGCCTCCTTCATCCCCTCCACATCCTCATAACAGTGGTCCCTGAGCTTCTCTTTCAGTCTGGGGACATCCAGAAGCGACAGCGGGCCAGACCTGGATAATAGGGAGGATGAGAGATTATTTTTACGCCCACCTGACGTGTCAGGAAGCTCGTCACCATGATGGACTTGTGGGTGGGTGCGTTGTCCTGGTGCAGGTGCCACTGGCCGAATTGGAAGAGTTCTGGCCTCTTGCGGCGAATTCTTTCTGAACTCCATCGGAACCACCACGTGGTATTACTTGTTGACCATCTGGCCGTGGGGGACAAAGTTGACGAAGATGATGCCTTAGCCGCCAAAGAACGGAATCATTATGAGTTCCTAGTGCACCTGCCCTGTCTGGCTTTCCTGGGTCTCTGGGTGTCAGCCGTCAGGGTGCTTCCACTGAGCACTCTGCCTCGGGGTCTCTGTATCGTAGAAATAAATCCAGTTTTCGACCGATGTACTAAAAGGTAAATTTCAAATGTTTCTGTGACATTTCTACCTAATTTAACACACAATTTTATTGCATAGCGACCACGCAAGTTATGTTCCCAATGACAACCCGACTATACTGTACACACTGGTCATTGTGATAAGCTGTCCGTGACCTGTCGCGTTCAGGGCGATGCTCTATCCGTCTCTTGCAAAGTGAAAAACAAAACAAAATAAAGCATGTTCATTTATGATAACTGTGGTAAGGACATAATAGAACAATATTTATAATTTACCTAGCACTGTTAACAGTACCTCTATGAGCGCAGCCAGCTTGGGCGGCCAGCGACAGCAGCTGCTGCCGAGGGTCACGGTAAGAGGTCCGGGGGGCTGCCGTTTCTGACCGGACTGGGCGCGGCTGCTTCGAATTACGGTAAACATCTTGGTCTGCTATATCTTACCATCTGTTTAAGCTGCTTAAAACCCGTTGGGTTAGAAACTACGTCATTGTCCCAAACAATGCTGCCGCATTGCGTCCCCGTTTTGAAAAAGTACTGGCCGGAATTTCCGTGCGCGTCAGCCCTCTCCACTCAGACACCGCCTCACTCTCGGTGTGTTTACTGCCGAAAGAATAGCTGTACAAAACAAGACACGGCGCATAGCTACCGCAGACGAGGCGAACACGTCGGCTTTTCTGTCTCATCACATAAGAGGGACGGCAGCGCGGTAACAGAGCGCCGCCGGGCAGCCCCCACAGCCCGCGGCCGCCCGGACAAACTCGTGCTTCCACCGGGCGCAGTGGAATTGAGATCAAGCGACAACCACATCACATCCGAATGGTTAGTGTCCACTGCGGGTGTTCGCAACAATTGTCCAGATGGCAGCACTATCGCGGGGGCCGGCCGCTGGCAGTACCAAAACACCGGATCGGCAACCTACGGCTGCACAGCAAGACCGCACACATCAGCGCAACGGCGAGTATCAACGGCGGGGTGGGTCCGACGGGGACAGCGAGTGCAGGGGTGCAGCGGCGCGGCCAGCCGGCTCAGCGCGGCACGACCGACCGCTGCCGACCGAACCAGCCGCAGCCGGCAGACAGGAAAATAGTCGGGAGCTCCGTGAAGGCACACCAGTGTTCCTCTCGAGAATATGGTGGATGGATGTGAGAGGGGCAATGAGGGGGGGGGGCGGCCGTCGACGGCCGCGTGGCGCACGCTCACTCCCGGGCTGCGTTGGCACGTGACGTGTGTGTCTGGTCTGTCCTCCGGGCAGCACGCGCTGAAAGACGCACATGGTCTCCGGCGGTGCGGCGCTGCTGATGCAGAGCGGCGGACGGCGCCCTCCGACAAATTATTTGAACATCGGTTCAAGGCACTGGGAGTCGTATGTACAGCGGCCAGCGGCAGGACGTGGCCCTCGCCGGAACACATAGAACCACTGGGTGGCCCTCGCCAGGACACATAGAACCACCGAATGGCGCACAAAGGTGCCAGCGACCGCCGACGCGGCCACTCACAGACACCCCGCGGGCGGACGCGCGGCGCGCCGACAGTAAATAACGCTCTCACTAGGACACACTAATGCAACCACTCACAAATAACAACGGCTCATAAGCATCACGGCACTCCGGCGCCGCGCGGCCGGCAGCCTCGGCCACGGGGCCGTCTCACGAGATCAGGGCCGGCGTTAGTCCTTGACCAGCCGGTAGATGTGGTGCTGCGCGCCATGCTCCGAAGTCGACACCTCGAACACGAAGGCGATGCACAGCAGCGTCTCCTGTGTGTCCCGGTTGGTCACCACCTGTCCGAACCGAGGGGAGTCAGTCACCACCTGTCCGAACCGGGGAGAGTCAGCCACCCGTCCCAGTCACCGATAATGTACCCGCCCCCATACCTCCCCACCGAGCGGCTGCCGCACCCACCTGGAGTATTGTGAAGTTCTCCAGCACACTGTTCATCATGTACTTCTCCGGCAGGTGCTTCAGCTTGTGGATGAAGTTGACCATGTACTCGCACATCGGAGACCGGTTAATCCGGTAGAAGAACCGGCCATTCTCAAACCTGCCGGGGAGGTGGTTAGGCCGTCAGACACAGACTAGCTACTGTCCCCCGCACACACAGCCGAGCCAGGTTAGCGCGTCTGAACCAAGCGAGCAGTGATTCGGCTCCGCTAAGAGCTCTGACAGGAGGGACGCAGTTCAAACGGGGTCCAGTAACAGCCACATACCAAACAAGGTGAGCCATCACCAAACGAGACTGCCAGACGGCGCACGGGGCACAGAGCCGGGTCGACTCTGCCAGATAAGCCGGGAAGCCCCCCCCCCCCCCTCCTGAGACCCCGTGCCCCTCCGCCGGCGGGTCGAGTGCGGCTCGTGCTCTCACCTGGCGTACTCGGTCTCCACCTTTTCCACCACCTGTTTGCCGAAGCTGCACACCTTGGTGGAGCACGTGATGGTCATGTTCTCCGGCGACTCGTACTGGCTGGTGACGCCGTAGAACGCGCCGCTCGCGTCCTGAGACGGAGGTCACAGGCCACCAGGTCAGGCGAAAGGTCAACAGAGCGCGGGCGGCCTCAACAGCGGCGTCACAGCACACCCGAGCGAGGGCCATCACATGGTATACAGCGGAGCTGGTGTACCAACTCGCAGCCAAAGGAGGGCAAAAATGGACTTCACAACGAACTTCGTTAGGTAGTTGATAATGAACGACCAGCTATATCTGGTCCATGCTGCAGTACAAAGGCAAAAAACTATTACGTAAGGGGGACCTCTGACCTGACGCAATGACCTCTGAGCTCACGTAATCGTCTTTGCCTTTGCATGGCCCTTTGATCCAGAAAAGTATGGTGTACAGAGGTGACTCTGTGGAACGACCTAACGAACTTTGTAGAATAAGTCTATTGTTAGCTTTTCTATAATTTGAACTTCACATTGTACTTTAAGGGATATCATGGATCATTGCGAGAGAAGTATAAAAACATATATAACCTGTCAGATACTATTCCAACATGTGCTGCAAGTGCCATGAGCGATACCATGACAGCCGTGCATCAACACACAATATCACAAGGCATCTATCACCCACCGCTAGCCCTCCCAGCGTCCGTGCCGCTGACCCACCTGTATGCTGGTGTTGAGGTCGGCCCAGAACTTGACCAGGAAGAAGGCGTTGGCTGGCCCTTTGTCGTATAGCTCGCGCAGGCCTCCTTTTTTGTCGGGGAACTTGTCGTAGATCTGTGTGATGCCGATGGCCTCCAGCGGCTCGTACGAGACCGGGCCGCCGATGTGCACAAACAGGTGTTTGTTGTACTGCCGGACAGAGAGAGAGAGAGAGGAGCCGCGGCTCAGACCGAGTCGTGCCACGGGCTACCGGGTGGTCCGAGGTGTACCGGTACGGCACGGCGCCGCCTCCGTCCGACCCGGCTGCCAGTTCCGGGGCCACCCGCCGCTCCCGGCTCCAGCTACCCAGCCCGGCCCGAGGCCACCCGCCGCTCCCGGCTCCAGCTACCCAGCCCGGCCCGGGGCCACCCGCCGCTCCCGGCTCCAGCTACCCAGCCCGGCCCGGGGCCACCCGCCGCCGGCCGCGCCGCAGGCCCGGCCAGCCGACTCACCATGTCTGCCACGGCGTCATGCTCGCGGGTCTGTGGCGCCGCCTCCATGAAGGCCGAGTACTCGACGAGGCGCAGTTTCTGCGTGGCGATGCTGCGCCCCTCCCAGGCGGGCGCCGGCGGCTGCGGCTGGCCCAGCAGGGACATGTCGGCGGCGCTGGACGGCGGCCGGCCGGCCACGCCGTACGGCGACTGCGCGAACGGCTTCACGCTGCCGGCGGTGGAACGGCCGTCAGAGGGGTGTCCGCGGGGGCACCCATCGCAGGGAGGGGGCACACCCCTTACCCAGTGGGCACCCACCGCGGGGCCGGACACCGTCCAACAGGACAGCGACCACGCTGAGTACAGTTCAACACATGTGGACACATGGACTCAAAACATCACCTAATAGACCGGGGAAAGGCTATTCATTGCGCCTCCTACAAATATCTCCGTTTGCAGCCAAACAAGCACTGGCTGCATTGGAGCCGCCGGCCATGTTCGCCCGTCCCTCGGCTGCCGACTCACTCCTGCGCCATGCCCTGGAGTCCGGTCTGCCAGAGGCCCGCCGGGCCCGGGTAGCCGCCCGCCGTCAGGCCGAACCCGCCGCCGCCGCCGGCGCCCGACGCCTTGTGCGGCATGCTGGACGCCGAGACGATCTGCGCCGACGTCATGGCCGACACCGAGTGGAGCGCCTTCTCCTTGGCGTGGTGGTCCTGGAGCGCGCCCAGCGGCCCCGAGTTCTGTACGAGACGCACGGCACCCACGCCGGATGGGTCAGCCAACATTGCCATACATAGGGTACATATATATGCATACACGCTCCGGTATGGTTTGCAAGTGCTGATGCTCTCGACCACTCAGAACAGAACATGACTTAGTGTGCTCGAAATAAAAGTATGGGAGATGGCAGACGCGTGACATTACAAGTTATTTATGTATGATATAGTTATGTAGTCAGTGTCGGGCCGGCGCCGACACCGCCTCTGCTCCCCGCCGCGCCAGATCCGCTCACCTTGATCTTGGTCTGGATCTCCCTGAGCTTCCTCCTGGCCAGCACCTGGATGTGCGAGCTGACCTGCTTGCGCGTCCGACATTTGCCCGTGCGCAGCTTGATGTAGCGGGCGATCAGTTCGTTCCGACCTGCGGACGGGGGGCTGCCGTTAGTCTGCTCTGGTCACAGTGATTCACACACACGGTCCGAGCCGAACCAGCGGGAACCGGGGAAGACGGACTCGACCTAACTGACGCCTCAGGTGCCGACAGCAGTGTTACGGTCAGGCAGGGCGATTGGCCACTATGTAGAGGAGGTAGCTGCTGCCTTTTCCCACCTGAAGCCGGCGCCGGCCAGCGGGGCTCACCGGCAGGCCGCCACCTGCTCTCTGGCAGGCCACTGTTGGGCCGGGCCCGATCGACACTGGGTGGCCGAGGTGGGGCAGTGGGGGGTCGGGGGTCGCAGACCAAGGCGGCGCGCTCATGCCGCCCCATGCCCGTTTCAGTACCAGTTTCATTCAGCAGTCAGATGAACTTGTTCGAAGCTCACTCGGTCTCGGACCGGGTTCGGTGGCAATGCCCAGCCGATTGACGATAGTATCAGAGCGACACGTTGGCGCGTTCAGTCACATCGCAAAAAAAAAACGGCCACCAGACACGCGCCAGACCAGCAAAAAGCGGGCGGCGCCGGCAGACGGTCGGTCCGGTCCGGCGGCCGGACACGGCGAGGGACGGAGGCGGCGGTCGCACAGCTGACCGGCCGGCGCGTCCCGCGACAGCAGGCCCCGGCCGGCCGGTCCCGGCACCGCCGCGCTCCCGAGCAGATGGACAGAGCCGTGTCACAGCACTCGGACGGCTGCTAAATGTCACCGCGATCATTAGCGAAACCCTCAGGCAGCATGCCGACAGGATAGACAGGCAGAATCCCTATCGTATGGCCGGCTGATTGTGCTGTGTCTACATCGCCAAGGGCAAATTACACTATGCAACAGTCATTTTGTTCCTGAGTAACGACCGATTTTTTTGGACTCATTGGATCTCATTATAACCGAAATGGGCATTTGTTTTGATCTGAAAATGCTTTTCCGGTTTTCAGAGACGATTTTCGATTTTTGGCCCCGAAATTCGGTTTTTGGCCCACCGTGTCCGGTGTAATTGAGTAATCGACTCGCGGTAACTTTCATCGCCTTTCCTATGCCACAAGCTTTCGAATGATATCCGTTTTTGCATATTTGCTTGTAAAAATAACGTCATAAATCTATGCTAAAGTAAGAAAATGTTGAAATTTTGTAAAAATTTGACATTTTTTTTCGATTTCATTTCAAAATAGAGAAAAAACTAAAGGCTCTATCAAAATTCTGAGCCCAGTTCCTTGAAGAGCATTCAATTTCCGTTCGGAAGGTATTATTTTAGAGCATTTTATCGGTTTACTGTGGCGTCCAGATTGAGTCACTTGAAAAACGGGCCCCCAGCCATTTCCATGACAATATGTGTTCAGTGCATGAAGAATCATTCTAACAAATGGAGGTACAGATCAAGATTCTGAGCGACAGAACTGCTCAAAAGTAAGTTCATGTGTGTGACCCGAGGTCACAAGGGGTCAACAACATGACCTCAGTTGACCCCTCGTTGACCCTATGGCGTTAACATACGTTATCATGTGATCATGTGATCATACGTTATCATGTCATGTTATCATACGTTATCTATGTGATATGACCTAGGATATGTGTTTAGGTTAACTCAATCTGGACGGCACAGTAAACCGATAAAATGCACTAAAATAGTACCTTCCGAACGGAAATTGAATGCTCTTCAAGGAACTGGGCTCAGAATTTTGATAGGGCCTTAAGTTTTTTCTCTATTTTGAAATGAAATCGAAAAAAATGTCAAATTTTTACAAAATTTCAACATTTTCTTACTTTAGCATAGATTTATGACGTTATTTTTACACGCAAATATGCAAAAAACGGATATCATTCGAAAGCTTGTGGCATAGGAAAGGCGGTGAAAGTTACCGCGAGTCGATTATTCAATTACACCGGACACGGTGGGCCAAAAACCGAATTTCGGGGCCAAAAATCGAAAATCGTCTCTGAAAACCGGAAAAGCATTTTCAGATCAAAACAAATGCCCATTTCGGTTATGATAGGACCCAATGAATATGAAAAATTTGGTCGCTTTCCAGGAACAGAAAATCTTTCATTTTTTGTTGCATAGTGTTATGCAAGCCTGCATGAACACGTACGTAACCTTCCCACAACATTCTCCGGTGCTGATATCTAAATTCAATATTCCTTAGATCGCCAGCATATATATGCACTTGAAATTAGACAAATACTATCAGCTTCGGAATGCCTTATTCCACTCCACAAGCGTAATGATTAATAAGGATCGTTGGCAGCGTGTGCGAGGGAGGGTCGTCCGCCGCCAATGGAGAATCAGCGGCGACTGATTACCTGGCCCCGCCAGTCTCCACTTTGTGTAGAGCGCGGTCACACGACTGGGACAGAGGTCACAACTCACATCATCCTGCAGGTGACCCTAGCCGAACAGTCTAGATGGGGGCCCAACATGCCACATAGCCGCGTCGCCCGGTCCGGCGACCTATCTGCGCGGCCGTCTGGAGGGATCCGCCTTCTCGGGGTGGACGGTGTGGGCGGCGTCAGCTGCCCGGTCCGGCCGTGGAGAGCGGCCGGATTCACCAAACGGATCCCACATGCCCCCCTCGGGCGGGACGCCGGATGGCCGACGTGCCACCCTCGGCGCCCCGCAGCCGCGACACCACCGAACACACCGGACCACCTGCTGCGGGCTGGGGAGCCGCGTCGCCGCGGCCCCCGGTCCGCTGAGTAACTGAACACCGACGGCCCCGCCACGAGCGCCAGTGGCGGGGCGCGCGGCCGCGGCCCATCGGGCCCCCGAGGAGGGTACAGCCGACGTGCCAAGAATCGCCGGTATCGCCACAACTGCCGCACCAGAAGCCAACTACTGCTCGTCAGTTGGAACGCGGAGGGACTGCGGAAGAAGGTTCCCGAGGTCTCCCGCTGGCTCTCTGACAGGAAGGTGGACGTGCTGGCGGTACAGGAGGCTCAGCTGCCGTCTGGCCGGAACATCGCCATCCCGGGGTACCAGGCGGCTGCGGTCGCAAGACGGGCGCAGGGCAGGAGACGGGACGGGCCGATCAAGGGTGGGGACGTCGCCATCTACGTTCGGGACGGCCTGTCCTACTCAACCATCGAGGCGTCCCCGCTCCTGCCCCAAGACACTACGACGGAGTGGTGCGCCATCAAGATCATCCCGCACCAAATGCGAGGCCAGCCCTCAAGAGAGTCATCATCACTCGACATATACAACCTGTACCGCCCCCCGTCCCGACTGTCAGCTGAGGACGAGCGGGAAGACCACTTCTCTCTGGACATGTTCCCATCGCTACCCAACGTCATAGCCGTCGGAGACATCAACGGCCACCACCCCGTCTGGGATGTTAATTGTTCCGAGCCGGACGCGGTGGGGACCCGGGTGAACGACTGGCTTGAGCTCCATCACTGGGTGACTCTCAACTCCGGCGCGGCCACCTGTGTCGGCTACGGGAACCGCACTCGACAGACCGCCCCGGACGTCGCGATGTGCCACCGTGACATGGCGGGCCGCTGCACGTGGTCGGTCGGTGAGGACCTGGGGAGCGACCACCTCCCTCAGCTGATCCACACCTCGATCGGCGGCGCGCGACCGAAGAGGATCCGCAAGAGCCGATGGGCCTTTCACAAGGCGGACTGGACTGGGTTCGCGGCTGACTGTGACGCGGCCCTCGCTGACCTGCGCCCGGACTCGATGTCGGTGGAGGGCCTCAGCGAGCGGCTGGTGGCCGCGATCCTGTCCGCCAGCACCGCCCACGTCCCGCGGGGTGCGCGCGCCGACCCCAAGCCATGGGCGCTCGATCCGGACCTCGTGGCCGCGGTGGCGGAGCGCCGGGAGGCGAGGGACGCCCTCAAGGAGCACGACTCGGAGGAGGCGAGATCCAGATGGAAGACAGCCAAGAAGTCAGTTGCGACCATGGAGGCCGAAGCACAGAAAAGGAGCTTCCGCGAACTGGCGACCGGAGAACTGAACAAGCCGGCAGCCATAGGGAAGGTCACCAAGATCCTGCGGAAGATGGAGGGTGCTGCACCGGACGTCTGCCCAGACCGGGCCATCAACGGGGACTGCGGGCAACTGCTCGCGGAGGACCGGGCCAAGGCCGAGGCGTTCGTCCGCACGTACGCCCACGTCAGTAGAAACGTGCGCCAACCCAAGCGCGACCGGATCGTCAAGACGGAGCTCCGCGGCCTCAAGGCTGCCCCGTGCTGCTGCAGGGGACAGCGTACCGACCAGTGTCAACCCTTCACCGAACAGGAAATGCACGACCAAATCCGACACCTCGGGACGAAGAAGGCGCCAGGACCGGACCAGGTATGCACCGAACACCTGCGGCACCTCGGACCGACGGCCTACCGGACCCTTCTGGCACTCATCAACAGATCGTGGTCCAACTTCGAGACGCCCGCCTCATGGCGACGGGCGACCATCATCCCCATCTTGAAGGCCGGCAAAGACCCCAAACAAGTGGGCAGCTACCGCCCGATCGCGCTCACGAGTCACATCGCCAAGCTAGCGGAGCGGATGATCGCGGCCCGGACGACCTACCTCATCGAGCGAGACCGACTGGTGCCCCCCGAACAGGTCGGGTTCCGCCGCGGGAGGTCGGCGGAGGACAGTCTGGCCCGCTTGGTCCAAACCGTTCAAGATGGCTGGAATCGCCCCAAGCCGAGACGAGGCCCGGAGGATGGCGTGACGGCGGACCGCTTTGTCCTCCTGGCGTTCGACTTCTCCCGTGCCTATGACACGATCGACCACCGGATGTTGCACCTGAAGCTCCTCAAGCTCCTCCCCAGATGTCTCGCGACCTGGATATTCCGGTTCCTTCGCGACAGGCGGGCCCGCGTAGAGGTCAACGGCGCGCACAGCAGCGAGCGCGTGTTCCGCGCGGGCCTGCCGCAGGGCTCGGTCCTGGCGCCGACCATTTACACGCTCTGGGCGGCGGACCTTATCGAGACCCTGCGGAACGCCTCGGACCGCACGGACGTCCTGATGTATGCGGACGACACGGCCACACTGAGCGCTGGAGCCACCGTAGAGCTCGCGGTGGCTCGCGCCCAGAAGTCGGCCGACGCCCTGGCCCGATGGGCAAGGCACTGGAAGATGTCCATCGCCGGACAGAAGACCCAGGCGCTGCTGCTGACTCAACGGAGCAGGGACGAGCGTGGCGTGCAACTCCTGGTGAACGGCACGCAGGTCACCGGTGGCACCAGCCTACATCTTCTGGGGGTGACCTTCGATAGACTTCTACACTTTAAAGACCACTGCGACTCTCTGCGGCGGAAGGTCCGGCCGCGGACGGCACAGCTGCGGAGGATGACCGGCCGGACCTGGGGTCTCCGCGAGGCGCAGCTCAGGACAGTCGCGAACGGGTATGTCCGGGGAGCCCTTGAATACGCGGCGGGTGCCTGGCTCCCGGCCGCGTCCCCGTCACACGTCCAGCTGGTGGAGCGCGAGCTGCTGGCGGCCGCCCGGGTGGTGACCGGATGCCCACGGTCCACCCCCAGGGATCCCCTGCTGGCCGAGGCAGGCATCCCTTCAGCATGGTCCACCAGGAAGACGCTGGCCGCGCGAACGCTCTGCCGAGCGCTCGCCCTGCCGGAGGACGACCCTCTTCGCCGCGTCGCGGAGGCCGACCCACCCACCCGACTGCGGTCTACCACTGGCTGGCGACAACTGGGGCGATCGGCGCTGATCGAGGCGGGCGCCGAGGGAGTGACGGTGGAGCCGCGCCTCGAGGTTCCCCTCCTCCCGTGGACAACCTGCCGCCCGATCGCCTTCAATCTGGACGTGGGACCCGGCGGCCGTCGAGCCTCCTCCAACGAGACGCGACGAGAGGCCGCGCGGCAGCACCTGGCGGCGCTCCCAGCCCAGGCCACGTGGATTTGGTCCGACGGCTCTGCGGACGCTGGGGTCAGGCGAGGAGGAGGCGGCGCCGTCATCTTCACTGCGTCGGGAGAGACTCTCGAGGTGGAGGTGGCGGCGGGAGGCCTCTGCTCCAGCACCCGCGCGGAGCTGTTCGCCCTGAGGGCGGCGCTGGAGCGAGTCCGGGATGAGCCGTCCCCCGCCCCGCTGGTGGCGTGCTCTGACTCACGAGCCGCCCTGAGCCTCCTCAGCGCGGGAGCGGCCGCCCAGACCACCACTATCGGCGCGGCGATCTGGAGGACGCTGCTGGACATTGCCGAGCGCCGGCAGGTGACCCTGCAGTGGGTCCCTGCTCACTGCGGGCTGGCGGAGAACGAGCGCGCTGACGCCCTGGCCAAACAAGCGGCCACCCTGCCCCAGGGCGCCGTGCCCTCGGACGCTCGGTCCCTGACACGGGCAGTTCATCGGATGGCCACACGTCAGTGGCGCGAAAACTGGCCCGACTCCTTTTTTAAGACTATCTTCGGGAGTACCCTGCCGCTCCCCATCCCCGGAGAGGACCGAGAGGCCGCCATCTCGGTGCACCAGTTGAGGGCGGGCCACTGGGGCCGCTCGCTCCAATACCTGCACCGGATCGGCCGCCACCCCTCCGTGGCATGCCTGCAGTGCCCCGATAAGCGGTGCCCCGCGGCGCTCTGCGCCGTGTGCCGGGAGGAGGCGGACGTGCCGGAGCACGTCTTGCTCCGCTGCCCGGCCCTCGCTGGCGCCCGCCTGCGGCTAACTGGCAGCATTTACGTTGACCCGTCGCGGCTGCGGGACGCCGACCTGGTGGCTGCCTTGGAGGCCGGCTACCTTCGTCATAGGGAGCCTCTCGGCTATGGTCCTCCGTAAGGAGGGCCCAGGGGGAACAACAACAACAACAACAACCTATCTGCGCGCGGAGATGACCCGTCAGCCGGGGCACAGCGCCAGAGGAGGACAGGCGGACGCCGGCCCGGGCTCAGAGCTCCATTAGCGCGGCTGCCGGCTCGGCGATAACCGCCGGACGGCCGCGCCACCCCTAATCAGACGGCCATCTCGGCCCAGCGGCGGCCATTACTGACCGGGCCGTGTGCCGTCCGGCGGCCCAGGAGTCACGGACCGGACCCGTGTGCCGTCCGACGTGCCGCCGCCCCAGCGCCGACGGACGCGGCGGAGGAGAAGGCCTCTCCCCAGTTGCCGCCGACACCACTCATTCCCAGGGCCACACTAATTGCAAACGCCGAGCGGCGCAGGAGCGCGAGGCACGCGCCGGTCGGCGGTGTGGTGCGTCGGTCCCCGCGCAGTAAACCATCTCGGCCGCCGGGACAGGCGCCTGGTTGCTGCGGCGCGCCGGTGGCCGCCGTCCGCCGTCGCCGCGCGCGCCTGCCTCCGACCATTCCTGAGTCGCCGCTGGCTCGGCGCGTAGACGCGCTTCCGGCGTAACCGGCGGACAGCCGGGTCTCAGAGCCGCCCTGCTCCGCCGTACGTAACGCAGTCCAGGTGCAGCGCCGAACTCAGTGCCGCGGCGAGCGGAACTACACACCCGGCTGGGCCGCCGTGGGAAGGAAGCGCCGCGTAGTCGGCAGCGGCACCCAAAGCCGCACACGAGTGAACTTGGTCGGCGGGCGGCTGCCGTGCTGGGCCCAACCTCTGGCGCCCGGCCAAACAGCACCGGCGGCCACCGGCACCGCGCCCACCCAGCCCCGCCCGCCGGACACACACGCGCCAGCGCCCCGGCGACCGGTGACGTCACCGGCCAAAAACACCGCTCCGCCGCCACGGGCGCGCGCCACTGCGGCCTTGACAGAGACGTCGGCCGCGGCGAACATCAACAGCACGCCGCAGCCGCCGGCACCGCGCTTACAACTACTACAAACTTAGTACCGATCTAAGTTTGAAAGACGGCATCCAAATAGCTTCTCTTTTTCAAAATTTCCTTATCAATACAAAACGATTCCACCAAACTGCGCCCAGCGGCGGACGACGGACCGGGCGGTGCGTGGCGCCCCCTGGGGGCGGCAGGCTATGAGTGACCCGGTGGGCGGGTGACGGGTGTGGTGCGCCGCGGCGGCGGTTTGACATTGTAAAGTGTTATTTTATTTCGTTGTTTATGTTGCATTCATGTTAAGTATTGGCTATCGTTTCTGCAGAGAGGTGCTTTAATTTAAGAATTTTATTCTTTTGCACCAATCTGATTATGCGTTTGTATCCTGTGTTCTGCTTCTATTCTTGAAAAATAAATGTATTGTATTGTATTGTATTGTATTGTATACAAACAGCCGGCTACGCACGGCCGGCCACAGCCCCACAGGGACTCACACGGGACCGGCTGACGGCAGCGGGGCTGGCGATCGGGCCAGTGCGGCGGCGCTGGTGGTGGTTCGACGACGGACAGACGGACCAACACTGGACCCGGCGGCCGCTGCCACCAATCCGAGCTGACCCGCCGGCACGCCGCCATCCCAACATGGGCTTAGCGCACGGTCAGCCGACTGGCCTGCTTCGTCTTGAGGCCTCCCCGTATCCCTTGCCTATTCCAAATGTCCACAGCTCTCTCAAAGTTTCTCAGCAGACAACCCAGGGCGGACGCTGGCAGGGGCCCAGCAGAGCTGCGGCAGCCCGCCGGTCCCGTCAGTCCGTCGGCCCCGCCGTCAGGTGGTCGCACGTGCCCGCACACCGAGCCGGCCGGCGACATCACAGGCCACCTCCCACCGGAGCACAGTCCGACGACACCAGACCGGGACCTGACCAGCACCAGTGGCTACACGGACCGGACCAGTGGCTACACGGACCCAATACCCTACTCCAGCCGACCGCAGGCTCCCCGAGCTGACGGCGGCCGGTCCATGCCGCCCCGGCCCCCGTCCCAAACTCACCGTACATCTTGCCCTCGTCGCTGAGGATGATTTTCCGCCGGCCGCACGGAGGGTAGATGGACAGCGCCTCGTGGAACGACTGCTCGATGTCTGGACTCCATACGCCTTCGGCGTCGTTCGGGTCCGAGTTCTTGTCGTCCATGTAGTCATCCTGAGCATGGGGAGGGGAGGGAGCACAAGTTAGGTGGGGCAATAAACAGGTACGGTACAGTGAAAAAGTACGGCCCACGGTAAAGTAGAGTAAACCGGCCTAAACAGAGCTGAGCCCCGCTCGGCGGCTGTATGTTCGCCTGTTGGGATCGCCAGACCTGTCTCGGTCCTCGTGTGTAAACACTGGTCTGGTCCGTGCCAAACCGCCGTCTCTCGGCGGCTAACCAGGCTCTGATGACCGGGGGTCGGGCCGCCGGCGGCACCGGCCTCGGCCCGGCTCGTCGGCACACGACGTGCGGTGTGCACTGGGCAGCACGTACAAACACCACCCGCCCGTGTGTCTGCGTTCAGCGGCGAGGACACTCGCAGTGAAAGGTAACAAAGTCGGAAGAAAAATAACAAAATTACACACTGTCACCGGGGTACGGATTAATGCTGCCAGGACATGACATGTGGCGTGCTTAACTTTTGCGATCTCCATTCTTATCTATCCCCACACAAAAAGGGCTTAATGCGCCGTCTTCTGCGAACAAATTTACATGTTGACGAAACTTAATACGCCCTTTGGGGAGCGTCGTCGCTGGCCGCCAACTCGGCGTCGGGGTCGCCGCCACTAATTGGCCGCCCAAAGCGGGGCCGCCAGATTTACCGTCCAGATGCGGGGCGCATCCTGGACGGGTGTTTACTCCTCTAGACAGCAGACCAGACACCCGGTACCGGCCAGGGAGCCAGACACCCATCCGGTACTGGTCAATGAGTGTCAGAGGCGGGTCACCGTACCAGCCCGGTGAAGACGCTCTCACTGCCCTGCTGACAACCTGGCGGTCCGTGCTGGGCTCCGAGCTCCCCGCGCGCCGCCCCGCCCGCTCCGCTCACAATGTGTAATCAGCGCGAGTCGATAAACCATGCTTCTTCTCTTCTGTCCTAAATCATCGATCGATTTCATAATGGCCCTCATATTTCATGCATGGCGCCGTTTTGTTTTCACCTACTCCGAATCCATGAGAATTTAATTGTTGGCCTTCATTATTCCCGCATGGCGCAGCGTCATTGATCTGTTGGCGGTCGGCGCGCGAATCAAACCTGACGCAGCCGTCACCGCCGCGGCCCAGGCCGGAGCGGCGACTTACCAGAATCGCCGCGCGCTGGTGTCCTGGCGGGCTCCGCAGCAGTGGCCCTCGGCCGGCGACTGGGGTGGCTCGAGACCGACCGTCCCAGGACAGTGTCTTTGCCCGCAATTCACTGCCAACACCCATGCGCCGAGGTAGGTAGGTAGGTATATGCCCTGGCAGACTTTCGCAGCATACGAGTATACCCCGGGCGGACTATCGCAGTACCTATATACCCCGGGCGGACTGCCGCAGTCTATATTCCGGGCGAACCGTTGCAGTATAGTAGTCGTAGTCGCAGTATACACCCTGGCGGACTGTCGCAGTATATACCCTGGCAAAGTGTCGCACCATATATCCCGGGCCGATTGTCGCAGTATATATCCCGGGCGGACTGTTGCAGTATATACCCCTGGCGGACCGTCGCAGTATATACCCCTGGCGGATTGTCGCAGTATATACCCCGGGCCGATTGTCGCAGTATACGAGTATACCCCGGGCGGACCGTCGCAGTATATACCCCGGGCGGACTGTCGCACCATATACCCCGGGCGGATTGTCGCACCATATACCCCGGGCGGATTGTCGCAGTAGGTATATACCCCGGGCGGATTGTCGCAGTATATACCCCGGGCGGACTGTCGCAGTATAGGTATACCCCGAGCGGACCGTCGCAGTACACGGTCACGGTCGGACCCTGTCCGCCACTGCCTCTGAACATGGTGGAAGCGTGCATCCCCCTCGTCTCTGGCCCCCACTGAGCACCGATCCTGCTGAGGCGCCGCGGCACTCGGCTGGCACCAGTAATCATTTCTTCACATCTATATGGCGACCGGGGCTGCCGAATAGCCGGGCATTCCGATCGGACGAGAGCCTGAATGCCTAGCATACTCAGCATGACTAAAGTTATAGCCATCCGCGTGTCTTTCGAGTCAGTTTCCCGGATATCGAGGGCGAACATCGAAACGTCTCGAGCACAGAGCCCAATCTAACATGTCACGAAGTAAAAGACATTTCGTGAGCCGAAAAAGCATGTGTTGAAGTGCACCGGCCTGAAATGAAATAACTATTGCGACCCCAGGCAACATTAATCCTCCCTGCATCAGCCGACTGACTTTTAAATGTAGCTGATACGGTGGTCGGCCTCGGCAGCGGCCGGCGGCCGACATTTCCTGGTGTGTACCAATCTGACGTGACATTCTCATTACGGGCATTGGGACAAACACAGCCGGCCGCAGGTCACGCACATTGAACCGGCGCGTCACACCGCGTCCTGCTGTCCCCGGCTCTCAGCCCCGGTCCGGTCCGGTCCGTGTCCCGCACACTCGCTCCGGCTGCCGCGGACACTCCGGGACGCTATCCCAGGGTCCCGCGACTCCCACTGCCGTCCCACGGCTCCGCCGCCGGCCCCGCTCCGGGTCCCGGGAAGCGGCGCCCCGTCCTGACGTAACACGCCGAGACGAACAGCTCCGGGGGACGGGATCGGACCGACAGAGCGGCCGCAGCAGCTCTGCAGTGCTGGACACGGGTCCAGGGCGAGCCAACGCCGAGCGGCCGAACCGGCCAGCCGACCTAACACGCGGCGCCAAACAGGAGCATGGCTGCAACGCGAGCGGTACGTCGGGTGGCCGGAGCACCGCGGAGCCCCTGGTTGGGTACTGACCTCGTTGGAGGTGACGCTGCCCGTGTCGCCGGTCATCTTGAGGTGCTCGTCTTTGAGGAGGGCGGCCGGCGGCGTATCGGTCAGGCCCGGGGCGCCGACGGCCGGCACCGGCGGGTGACCGGCCACCGTGGGGGTGGCGGTACCGGCAGGGGGCGCCGGCGGCTGGCCGCCCGGCCCCGTCGGGTTCCACGGCGACGATATCTTGGCGAAATTCAGAAACGGTACCGAACTGCAAACACACAGAGCGTAGCATGGGTTAGCGAATGCGTAGCAACAACATCAACAAAATGAACATGATCAACAGTGAGCTCAGAGATGTTAAGGGCAAACCTATGAACCTATGGTGTCACCATTATAGGTAGGGGAGAGTGGGGCAAAGCGGCCACCCTAACGTTTCTAACGATGCCGACGCTTGATTTTTAAACTTGGAAAGATTCTTTCTATACCAATGTGATCCCTATTAAATTTTCTTTTATTCCAACTGCGTTTCATTTCCAAAGGCGTTCACATATGGGAGATATTGACAAAACTTTAAACCTATAGCATAATGGCCACTTTGCCCCATCCCTGAGGCAAAGCGGCCACTGGTGACTTCTCAAGTCCCGATATGAGAAACAGAATAGTTGCCTCATGCACGACTAGGGTATTTGATGGTGACAAGGTTTAAGGGAAGATGGATGTTTACTTTGTTATCTTCCCACCTATTGCTTAACAAAGAAAGAATTTTCTTGGAAAAACATTTATGTAGATGGCGCCCGTCCTATCCTATCCTTTCCTGCAGCTTGTCCGTCTTCCGACCCGTTTCACATATCCTTCGTGCTCGTTTCCCGATAAAACCGGCGGCTCTAGGAGCCGAAGTGCGCGTTGGAGCGGCGGGCCGCTGAACGCTTGTGCGTAGGGATATAGTGCGCGTGTTTTCATTAATTAGATGGCGTTGTTAATTAATTGCTTTTGAAATATCATTGGAATATTTGTACTATCTCGTAGGGCACCGATTGTGCTGGTTGTAAGCGGATATTGTGTTTTTCCGGAATTTCGAATGCCGCGCTGGCAGTCACGTGACCGGTTCTGATGTCGAGTCCGACTGCGCGGAAGGCGGTCTTTTCGTTCCCCGCCATGATTGGAGGCGGATGTGTTGCGGGTGCTCCGGATTTTGGTACCGGTGAGTGAGGTTCTAGAGGTTTGTAACTGCTGAATCTAGTATTGTAACTTCTCAATTGAATTTATGTGATGAATATTCGTTTTGTTGTATAACTTTAATGTGAAAACCGGTTTATATGAGCTGATATGTTCGATTCTCCGGGACAGTGGCTCGGTTGCCCCCGATTCGGGGAGGACAAGCTGTGGAGCTTGTTTGTGGAGGCTGCCCTGGTGGCCTCGTGAGTTCGGTCGCCGTGGTCGTTTGGCAGCGCGCCAGAGACTGGATAAGCCGGTATGTTATCACTAAAGATGCTCATTGTCTATCTTTGCTTTGAATTTCGATACCTCAACGTCTGCTGTGTATTGCTTGATTTATTTACTTACTTGTAGAATGTTAAACAGAGTTCTTGGACCCCGAGCTGTGTTGTGACCCATTTTGCATCGTGCCAACTGGTATTTGACTCGAGCTCGTATTGTGTGGATGTGTTTGCAGTAACAATCAAATGATCGAAGACGGGATCCAGAGCGGTCCAATACAGATCTGTCCACGGCCAAGTCTCTGAGGTGGCCAGGTGACCGAGGGGTGGCAGGGAGCAGATGCGGGTGATGGTGGCGCGAGCAGTGGCCGGGGGCCATCTGCATCTACAGTTACGGCTTCCTTCTCCGCGCCTTCATCTGCTGGTGAAGCCCAGTAGCGGCTTCCCTCTCTGCGCCTTCGGCTGCGTCTGGAGCTACAGTTGCTGCTTAGTCTCTGCGCCTTCATCTGCCTCTGGAGCTGCAGCACCGGCTGCGCGCCGCGCCTTCCAGGATTCTGCCTGAGTGGTGTGTGGCTGGCTGGCGCGGAGTGGTGTGCGGCTGGCTGGCGCAGAGTGGTGTGCGCCGGCGAGAGGCGCTGCGTGGTGTATGCCGGCGAGAGGCGCTGAGTGGTGTGCGCCAGCGAGAGGCGCTGAGTGGTGTGCGCCAGCGAGAGGCGCTGAGTGGTGTGCGCCAGCGAGAGGCGCTGAGTGGTGTGCGCCAGCGAGAGGCGCTGCGTGGTGTGCGCCAGCGAGAGGCGCTGCGTGGTGTGCGCCAGCGAGAGGCGCTGCGTGGTGCGCGCCCTTGGTGCGTGCAGTGTAGTGTGCCCCTGGACGGGCTGAGAGGGTGCTCCCAGCGGGTGAGTGCCCCTCTGGCGGAAACATCTTTCGCGGAGCTGCACCTTCAGCTCTGCATCTGCTTGAGTAGCAGCGACCGCCTCTCCTCGCTGCCTGGTGCCGGCATCCTGGTTCGGCCGGAGCTGGGAGCTGGAGGATCTGGCCGTCTGAGGTTTGCTGCTACCTGCTGCTTCTGCTGGACTGAGTTGACTGGTAAGGGTGATCCTGTGGTGGTCCTGCGCTGGTTTTAAATTGTGTTATGTGGTGTGTTTTTATATTGCTGGGAAGTGTCTAGGTTAAGGTGTTTAGATTAAGTGATTACTGAGGAATGCGGTATCCTCTCAGTGCTGGGAAGTGTTTTTAAGTGTCTAGATAGTAGATAAGTGAGGGTGGAAGGTCTGTGGTATCCCCGCTGTGCAGATTCCTATTCCCTCACCCTGAAATGGCGCCTACTAAGGAGGAGTTGGGAAGGTTGAAGCTGACAGAGCTGCAACGGGAATTAGAGACCCGTGGGCTGGAGGTAACCGGTAAGAAGCAGGATTTAGTGGATAGGTTGTGGTCAGCCCTCGAGACTGAGATGGACCAGTTAAACCCGGCAGAGAATAAGGTGAGTCCCCGAGAAGCTACTGGAGGGCCATCGACAGATGTATCGATTATTTTGGCGAAACTTAAGCTCCTCAAGGAGGAACAGGCCGTAGAGCAGGAGCGGATGGCGGTGAGGGCACGCGAATCGCTTTTGCAGGCCAGGTCGGAGCAGCTTAAACTTGAACGCGAGTTGGTAGAGGCAGGGCACCTAGTGGAGCCTGAGTTGGCCCAGGTGCAGGTTCCGATCGAGCCGGTGGGTAAGCCCTCACTGGGGGAGGCCCTCAGTGCCCAGGTCAAGCGGTCCCTGTTGCCCCCCGCAGAGCTCCGCCCGTTCAGCGGCGAAATAAGAGACTATCGTTTATTTACTAGATCGTTCCAGGCCCGTATTGAAACAAAGACTGAGGACCCAGATGAGCTTCTTTTTTATCTCGATCAATATACGAAGGGAAAGCCCAACCAGCTCGTGCGAGGGTGTCTCCACCTGGGGGAGGCTGGTTTTGCAGAGGCAAAGCGGCTCCTGGAGGTTCGCTACGGCAACAGTGTGGGGCTGGTCGACTCCTATGTCGAACAGGTGAGAGGCTGGCCTAAGGTGGCCGCTGGCGATGTTGAGAGTCTGGACCAGCTTCTTCTGTTCTTGACCGAGATCATGAACGCGATGGAGAGTGTGGAACTGAGTGAATTTGATCATCCAACGAACTTGCGCCTTGTCATGTCGAAGCTGCCCTCGTACCTCCAGGATCGGTGGATGAGAGAGGCAGATAGACTCCTTCAGGAGGGCTCGACCGTGCGCCTGTCGAACCTGGTCGGGTTTCTGTCCGCTGAGGTCCGTGTAAAGCGGAATCCTCTGTTCGGTCCTCGTAGTGCCGAACCCGCGCGCCGTGAGGCTGTGTCCAGGTCCTCTCCCGGGTTTAAGGTGAGCGCAGCTCGGGTCACACGACCGGGCGCGGGGTCAGGGCTGTGTCCTTTTTGTGACGGTCGCCATGAGCTGGACAGGTGCCAGCGGATGTTTGAGAGGCCCTGGCCTGAGAGGCGTCGGACGGTGTTACGAGCGGGGCTTTGTTTCGGGTGCCTCAGGGAGGGTCACCGTGCCCGCTCTTGCAGGAGCCAGCTGACTTGCCGCTCTTGCGGTGGGCGTCACCCGTCGGTGATGCACCGGGACCCCGACTGTGACGCTCGTGGTGTTCCAGCTGCCCCTCCGGTTTCCGCCCAGCCGCCGGTGGCGCGGCGTGGTGCCGGCGGCGGCCGGGAGTTGCGGCCCGAGGCGGCGGTGGTGCCGCCGCGCGGAGATGGTGTGGCGCCACCTCGTGGTGGATTTGTGGCGCCACCTCCCGGCGGTGAGGGGTCGGGTTCCCACAGCGGAGCCGTGATCAGTGCGAGCCTTGGACTCCAAGGTGTCGATCGGACGGCGCTGCCGGTCGTGGCTGTGCGCCTCCGTGGTCCAGACGGCAAAGTGGTCGTCACTAACGGATTTTTGGACCAGGGCTCCTCGGGATCTTTCCTAACTGACGGACTTGTTTCCTTGTTGGGACTCCAGACCGAGGAGACGAGTGTTGTGCTCGAGACGGTGGGGAGCGGGAAGAGGCGGATTCAGACGTGCCTCGCGTCGGGCGTGCAGGTGGCCGATGCGAGAGGGGGAGCTTTCCATGCTCTGCCGCCTCTGATGACCGTTCCGTCCCTGCCGGTGACTCAGGAGGACAGGTGTCCGAGGAGTGAGCTGAGGGCAGCCGCTCATCTCGCCGATGTCGCGCTGACAGAGGTGGACACGCCTGTGGGGATCCTGATTGGGTCGAACTGTGCCGAACTGCTTCTTGCCAGGGAGGTCCGGGCTCCGCCTGAGGGCCAGGCGGGGTTGTGTGCCATCCGTACCGTGTTGGGGTGGTATGTGATCGGACGTGTCCCTGGGACAGCAGTCTCGAGGGGCAGGCTGACTGTCAACTTCCTGAGGGTCGAGAGGGCGACCGATTCTGATGATGGGATTACCCAGAGTGTCCGTGATCACTGCTCGGAAGGCTGTCAGTTTCGAGCCATGTACGAGCGGGACTTTGGTGACCTGTCTGATGACCGTGAGTGTTTTTCCCTTGAGGAGCGTGAGTGGATAGCCGACGTCGAGTCAGGCGTCCGGCGGGACTCGGAGGGTCATTTTGAGATCCCCCTTCCCAAAACCGATTTTGGAGAGCTGCCAGACAGCTTCGGAACGGCGGCCAGACGGTTGAACTCACTCCGGAGGCGGTTCCGATCTGACCCAGAGTATTTTGACCAGTACCGGCGTGTTATCAGCTCGCTGGTCGATGACGGGTACGCCGTTCCAGTCTCTGACGATGACGTCACAGGTCCCGTATGGTACCTCCCCCACCATGGCGTGTGGGAGCCTGGTAAGGGCAAGCTGCGCGTGGTATTTGACTGCGCGGCTAAGAGTGGTGGTACCTGTCTCAATGACTTGCTGAGGAAGGGACCTGTTCTGACGAACTCCCTGCTGGGGGTGCTCTGTCGATTTCGTGAGGGGCGGGTCGCTTTTGCGTGCGACATTCAGAGCATGTACCACAGGGTGCATGTACCAGAGTCGGACACGAGCATGTTGAGGTTCCTGTGGTTCCGTGACAACGATCCGGACGGAGATGTGCAACTCTGGCGAATGAGGTCTCATGTGTTTGGAGCTGTGTCGAGTGGGAGTGTCGCCAGTTTCGCACTGGGCCGGTGCGCTGAGGAGGGTAGATCGAGCTATCCGGAGGCCGCTGATGCTCTGATTCGCAACACATATGTGGATGACGCACTGTGTGCTGTGGACTCCGTTGAGGATGCTGTGCATCTGGCACGGGATCTGAAGGCGCTGTGCGCCACGGGAGCGTTCAATATGACTAAATTCACCAGCAGCAGTCCGCAGTTCCTGAAGTATGTACCCATGGAAGGCTCGGTAAGGTAGGATAGGTAGAGTGTGAGCGGGACGCTCATCGGTTCAGTGTTGTGTGGTGGTAGATATATATATATATAAATATTTTTTTTTTTTTTCGTGGACGGATCGTCAGGTTTGTAGAGGTTGTCAGCTTGACGGGCGCTCCTGTGCTTCGAATGCCTCAGTCATTCGAAGGGGGGAGTGTAGATGGCGCCCGTCCTATCCTATCCTTTCCTGCAGCTTGTCCGTCTTCCGACCCGTTTCACATATCCTTCGTGCTCGTTTCCCGATAAAACCGGCGGCTCTAGGAGCCGAAGTGCGCGTTGGAGCGGCGGGCCGCTGAACGCTTGTGCGTAGGGATATAGTGCGCGTGTTTTCATTAATTAGATGGCGTTGTTAATTAATTGCTTTTGAAATATCATTGGAATATTTGTACTATCTCGTAGGGCACCGATTGTGCTGGTTGTAAGCGGATATTGTGTTTTTCCGGAATTTCGAATGCCGCGCTGGCAGTCACGTGACCGGTTCTGATGTCGAGTCCGACTGCGCGGAAGGCGGTCTTTTCGTTCCCCGCCATGATTGGAGGCGGATGTGTTGCGGGTGCTCCGGATTTTGGTACCGGTGAGTGAGGTTCTAGAGGTTTGTAACTGCTGAATCTAGTATTGTAACTTCTCAATTGAATTTATGTGATGAATATTCGTTTTGTTGTATAACTTTAATGTGAAAACCGGTTTATATGAGCTGATATGTTCGATTCTCCGGGACAGTGGCTCGGTTGCCCCCGATTCGGGGAGGACAAGCTGTGGAGCTTGTTTGTGGAGGCTGCCCTGGTGGCCTCGTGAGTTCGGTCGCCGTGGTCGTTTGGCAGCGCGCCAGAGACTGGATAAGCCGGTATGTTATCACTAAAGATGCTCATTGTCTATCTTTGCTTTGAATTTCGATACCTCAACGTCTGCTGTGTATTGCTTGATTTATTTACTTACTTGTAGAATGTTAAACAGAGTTCTTGGACCCCGAGCTGTGTTGTGACCCATTTTGCATCGTGCCAACTGGTATTTGACTCGAGCTCGTATTGTGTGGATGTGTTTGCAGTAACAATCAAATGATCGAAGACGGGATCCAGAGCGGTCCAATACAGATCTGTCCACGGCCAAGTCTCTGAGGTGGCCAGGTGACCGAGGGGTGGCAGGGAGCAGATGCGGGTGATGGTGGCGCGAGCAGTGGCCGGGGGCCATCTGCATCTACAATTTAATTGCATAATTTGGTAACTCATGTAACCGAAAAGTGGCCAAGATGAATGCATGACGACACATTTGAATATAAATAATGTTTTTATCCAGATGGAAACAACTTATGGCCAATTGGGGGCTGGCCACTTTGCCCCGGCCGCTTTGCCCCGCGCATACCGTCCGAGACAAAAATATTCCAGCTCAG
The DNA here is from genome assembly GCF_019059575.1 of Amphibalanus amphitrite. Classification (NCBI taxonomy): domain Eukaryota; kingdom Metazoa; phylum Arthropoda; class Thecostraca; order Balanomorpha; family Balanidae; genus Amphibalanus; species Amphibalanus amphitrite. The sequence continues at coordinate 1,891,795 of NW_024881512.1, read as the reverse complement.
CTATTAGTGGGGTAAAAAGCATTAAAATTGGTAGAAGGCATGTACGATAACCACGCAATGCATGGACAAAAACGCTTATAAAAATTCCAAACGGTTATGGAATAAAATAACATTTAAAAATTGTAAACATAATTGGTAACCTGGCAAGAAATGCTTTTCCGTGTTTCACAGAACAATGGCGTTTGGCCTGAAACCCCGGTCTGGCTCATTCGAACGACCGCAAAGAGAAGTATAATTGGAAATCATAAATTGGAACTGACGCCAGCTGTGGAGGGCTAAAACGATGGATGGCCGCTTTGCCCCGGGTGGCCGCTTTGCCCCACTCTCCCCTACAGAGCATTTCCACAAGCGAGCCAAGCAAATAGGACACGTATGTGAACAAGAGGTCGGCTTCAGGTGGAAGACGCGACTGAAGCAAACAGTGGACTGGTGATGAAAAATAGACACATGGTTGTCAGGAATATGTCCAAATACAGACAATGTGCCAACCTTTACGTCGTCAACACACAGACACAATGGCAATTATCAAACGAATCATCAGCGAGTGTGCTACTTGATTCGTAGAAACGCGGCGATCGCATTGTTGACAAGTCAGCCAGCTTTGTCCTAAACCGGATGCAAATTTTCCCTAAAAACTGAATCGACTGGTAGTAGGCATCGCCTCATGGCACCAGATTTCCAATTAATTTCCCATTCTGTTCTCTCGCAGAATCCGTGCCCCCCAAGGTCAATGAGGGCGGTGTTGGCCAGGACTTCCATCGGCAGCCTCGCGAAGGACGGGTTCCGCTCCGCCGTGGCTTCAGTACCTACATTTGGAGCACGCCGGCGGCAGCTGGCCGGGGACAGAGTCTGGCGGCGGACGGTATCAATAACGCCAGTCTGGCCGAACGGCTGACTGTCGAGGGACGAGCGGCGCCCACCAGCCCTGACCTGGGGTCACCCTCTCAGGTGTCCGGCGGCTCGGGAGGCCGCAGAGCGCCGCTGATGTCAGCTGCTAGACCGGGCGGAGACGGTGCCGGCGGGGTCGTCTGCTATCGGAGCGCACCGCCAGCGCCGCCGGTCGGGCCGCAGCCGACCGCCAGCCACCGGCAGACGGGCGAGAACAGAGGCGCCGAGCCGTCGCCGGGTCAGTCGCACGGAGTGCGGCAGGACGCGGCCCGCGACCCGACCCGGGTCCCGTGTCGGCAGACACCGTCACTGCCCAATGTCCACTGTGCACCACAATCACCCGCACAGACACACACCGGGACGTGCGCTGAACTACACCATCGCTCCCACGGCCGGATTGGAATGAACCGGCCTGGCGCGATCCCACTCTGTCCATCCGCAGTGCGCGCACCATAAAGGCGACAAGTAATCAATTACGGCAATTAGCCGGGCTGTTAGCCAGGTGCGTGCGGCGGGTAGCCGGACCGGGCAGGCTGGCTCCGTAATGATTTAATGGCGGCCCGGCCTCGGAGGTGCGCGGGTAACGGAGCCGGCCGTGGCCGACCGTCCCTCGCCGGCAGCCGTTAGAGCTAAATAAAGGTGCAATTAGAAGCGCGCCGCTCGGCGTCCGGGGACCGACGACAGGCGAGCCGGTCTCAGCGTGCCATCATCCACACACTAACGCGCCGGCTCCGGCGATAAACGCGGCATCATGGACACACTGGGGCCTCAGTTTCGGGGACGCCGGCGCCCGCTCAGCTTAGCACCTCCGCGGCGTGGGTGCAGGGCGTCCCTTGGCACCTCCGCGGCGTGCGGTACACGGCGACCGTCAGTCAGAGCCGCGGCATTTCCCACAGACGGCAGCGACACTAACGGAAGGATTAGCGCTAATGGCAGCAGGAAAGCCGACACCGACAAAAACGCCCGGTTTAAATAAAGACGGCGGTGTGCCTGCAGCCGCCGGCGTGACACCGCAAGGGGACAGGGAGGAGCGCAGGATGGTCAGGGGAGGGGTCCCGCGGCACGGTCGCCGACTCAGGGGAAGGGTAATGACCCGGAGGTACGTCTGTGACCTGATGTGCAGTGAACAGCGCTGTGCCGACCATACGCAATCTCCAGGTATCCAGACCGAACCAATCAAGTAATGACGCCACTCCCCTTCCTCAACAAGTTGTAATGAGAACCCGCACACGCTTCTTACAGTATAAGCCGGCCAGTAATGAAGGTTAACATACGCCGTCAAATAATTCGTCAGTCTGCCACCTACCGTCGCCCAATATGACGGAGGAACGTCCGGACACACCGGCTCGGGACTAAAAGTGGCGTGCTGCCTCCCGCGCCGGCGCGGCGGTGAGGCCCGTGTGCCCCCGGCCGCGCCTGTTTACGCTGGGCGTCCATCGGCCACTCGCGACGGGTAAACAAGTGATATCACGGGCCCGAGAGGGCACCCATTACGAGGTAGCCCGGCGGCCTGCCGAGGCTGTCCGGCACCGGTCCAGCGGCCCGCCGAGCGGGGGTTCGGCGGCCTGCTGGAGGCAGCCAGCACTGCCTGCGGGAAGCACGCCAGTCGGCGGGTGCTGAATGCTGAGTGCTGAATGCTGATCCCTCGGCTGCCGCCGGCACCACTGCCAGCCGGGTGGATCCGAGCATTTGACACCGGCTTGCCTGCCGTCCGTCCCTGATCCGACACCAGTGGGTCACTACTAGAGATGTCAATCGGATGCCAACTTTTTGGGATACCGATACCAAACCGATACCAACTTGGTATTTGGTATTTCGAGGCTAACACATTTGGTATTTTGTTGATATTGTGAATCCTTGCTATGTAAAAGAGGCTGTGAATTTGGTAAAAATTTTGGCATTTCCCTGATATTACCAAATCGGTTCGGTTTCGGTATTTTCCCACGGTTCCTGTTGGTACTATATTTGTTTGGTATCGGTATCACGATTTTCCGTAATTGACATCACTAGTGACTACCGTCCGTCTCTGGCTGGGCACCTGATTCGGTGCCGTATCCGTCCGTCCTTGCGTCCCGGCACCTGACGCCGGCTCCCTGTCCGGTGTCCGTCCGGGCCGGCACCGAGAGCCAGTCCGCCGTAACGAGCGCGTCTGGAGGCCGTTTGCCGGCCGGCAGAGGGGCAAACAGGCGGCCGCGGCGCGCAAACACTGCGCCGGCCGCGGGAGCCCCGTGTTTTTGTCGGCCGGCCGACCCGGGCCACCAGCAGGGTCAACGGCTGCGCCGGGGACGGCCGCCGGCGCCCCGGGGCCGGGCTGATGGGACGAGACCCGCCGCCCGGGCAGCGAGCTCGGCCGACACGGCACCGACCTCTGGCCGGGAACACGCGTCGGAGTCACCGCCGACAGCCCGTGACGCGGCGCGGCCGGAGCTCTCGCGGCGGGCCCTTCGCCTCTCGGCGGCCGCGCGCCCTCAGCCTACTCTATATGCTAATGAGATTGACATTTTAAAGATAACAAATTGCCCACGTGTGACACTCTAATGATACGATTATGTCGACCGTGTTATTTCATCCTTCAGAAGTTGTGCATTTTAAACGAAGCACTCTGGCTACTTAGAGAATCATAACTAGTCAATTTGTAATCTGTCAAATGTCACCGACGACGGAGACAAGTTGGACGACACGAACAAAGGCAGGGGCGGCTGAAAGAGATGAGCCGCGCAGCCAACTTTGCCTCAAATCAGCGGCTGGTAATGTCCGCAGTCGCAAATGTCGCCGTCCAATTTGGCCAATCGCCGCCGGACGACAGTCAGCCGTAGCTTCTCGCTCAAACATCATCAGCGCCTTCGTCGGAGTTTAAACGCGCACGCCTTGCCCGCATGCAAGGCCATTGATCACCCAAGTAGCGTGAGAGCTGCCTCTGTTCGCAAACGCTGCTGCATCATTTCTCCTGCGGTTAAATCGCGCTGCAAATGGAAGAGCGATCTGCAGGTGAGGCCGTGATCACCGATGAGGAGGGGTTGGGTGGAACCGGCTCGAGGGGGCCGCACGGAGAGCGGGGACCACCTCCCCCGCCCCGGACGAAACGGGAGACCGCCATCCCTCCCCTGCCGCCGTAAAGCCGTCCACGCGACCCGACAAAAAGCTTGCGCCCGACGCCGCGCCGGCCGTAACTCTGGTGCTGATAGTATCCGAGCGAGCAGGTTGGCGGCCTTCGTGATGAGACGACAGCGTGTGGCTGGGCGCCGACATTCGCGCTGGGGACCGCGGCCCACCCCCACCCGGGGGCGGGACACACCGAAGGGGGGGGGGCACTCCGTACCGTGAAGTGGGGACACTTTGAGGGGCACTCAACAGACCGACGACGGACGGACAAGTCCGAGCTGTGACCGGGTTCTCTAAGATGGGGCAGGTTAGTTCCGGGCTAAGGTCGGCTTAGCGCCGAGCTGGGCCGGTTAGGGTGGAGCGGGTCGGTCCGAGCTGGGCCGGTTAGGGTGGAGCGGGTCGGTCCGAGCTGGGCCGGTTAGGGTGGAGCGGGTCGGTCCGAGCTGGGCCGGTTAGGGTGGAGCGGGTCGGTCCGAGCTGGGCCGGTTAGGGTGGAGCGGGTCGGTCCGAGCTGGGCCGGTTAGGGTGGAGCGGGTCGGTCCGAGCTGGGGCCGGGTGAGGGTGGAGCTGGGAACCGCCGGCGGAACTTGGAACCGCGCCGTCCGCCGGCCGCGCTGTGACCCGTCCAAGGCCGGCGGCGGTCCCACACGGGCGGCGCCCACAGTGCAGCGGAGCGCGCTACCGAGCCAGTGCAGCGGCCGGCCGCCCCTGAACCCGGCGGCGCGGCGGCGCGCGTCCCAGCCGCGGCTTCATTTGCATCACAACTGACGTCCACCGCCGGCTCGGGGCGCCCGACGCCCGCGCTCCGGGCGCACACACAGGTGGGACGGGACGGCACCGCAGGGCAAAGGGGTGGCTTGGAGACGCCACTTTGCACAACCCGTTATCACGTAACTTTCAGACTGAATGCTTCAAACAGTGCAGATTGCCAGGATAAACTACATGTCACGAGAATCGTGATTGGTCAACATGTCTTGGCTGGGAGACCTAGTTGTGCAAAGTAGCTTTATTCACCCTTAAATATAGCAGCAGACCAATATTTACATCGAGCCCTCTGCCCTAAACCCATGTAGGTCCCGATGTTTATTCAATATCAATGTTTGAGCCGGGTGAGCGCAGTTCATGCAGCAGTCTCGTGTGTCATACTTTGGCCGTTCGGAGACACTATACAGAAGAAACCAAAGGCCAACGGCCGCCGACCGGCACCGGAAGCCAGCAGCTCGACGTGGAAGCAAGTGCCTAGGGCGCGAACAGAAGGAGGAAAGAGAAGCGATCAGCCGGCTATCGGGCCCAAGTTAATGATGCTGCCGTCGTTATTATGTCGTCCCTTCTCTACCCGCTATGTCTCGGACACTTTATTGTATAAAGACCAATGAGGACCAATGGGGTCCGCCAGATGACGGTGCCATTCGGAGCCAATTTAAATTTACAGCTACACGCAGTTTCTAGACTAGACTTGACTAGAGCTGAAGGACGTTTGTTGATCGGTTCGCTCCGCCTGCATCTGAACGTTGGGCCCACCTCCTGACCTATAGCGGCGGCGTAGATGAGCGTTTCTCCGTCGTCTCTCGTTATCACGGGGAGGAAGCGGCTCCCTGAGCTGCGCGGCTGGCACAGAGCTGCGGCATGCAAGGCGGACATGAAAATGGATGAGGCACAACTTAGCGAACCACCGCCGTAGTTAAGCATTAGAAATCAGGCATGCATTCATGTAGCGATGCGCATTATTGAAGACTGCCAACGCCAGAGGGCGAGCACCACACAACGGCGGTTCCGGAGAGCAAGCAGTTGGCTGCGCCCGAAAGTGAAACAGCAGCATGCGCCTCGCGCACCTACATCGAGTTTGGCTGATGGCAACCTACTGTTCCAGTTTGAGCGCCTTTGCTTTTTGGTTAGAGACGGCACGGCGCAATGGAGATTGAGATGTGACGCTACACTCGGGATGTGCGGGTCTTGGCTGCTCTGCCCATAATAGCTGATTCCATAGAGTAAGGGCAACTTCTATTCTTGTTCCCATTCACGCATCAATTCGTAACCTGGCCCGTGACGTTTACTTAGTACTGGGTGCTATTTTTCAGCGGGTCATCAACAAGGGCCGTTTGCCGCGCCCCGGCTAATGCTGTGTGCCTCGCTAAGCCCGTCACATCAAAGGGCCGGGATGGGCTATTGGACACAGTTCAATGTCAGATACAGCATTATCGGAACGATACAAATGAGGAGGCAGCGTTACGGGGAGCTTTACCAGCACACAGTGCCGACGAGTCGGATCAGTGCCGCGGCGCAATGTTTCACATTTTATGGTCATCCAACATCACAGGTGTTCTTTGCCCCGGCAAACCCGTGCAGCACATTAGGCGGTTGCATGATTTTCTGTCGTACGTATACCACAAACGACCGGAGGAAAACACTGGCGTGTCGGCTCCAATCCAAATGATGACACTACACAGAAAGGATGGCTCACCAACAAAGTATCCGGGCCCGGACTGACGAATGTGGCGCATTTGTGGTGGACATGCTACGGCCTTTGATCGAGATCCATGCACGGTTATCGCGCGGTGCGAATTCGGCCTCCGTAATGGAAACCAGTTGACAACATCCATAACTCACGCTGAATGACGAATACGCGGCCGTTACGCCACGGAACGATTTAGGAACAAGGCGAAAACAAATGACTCAAATTAGGAAGCACAAACACTGAGGGTACCTACCTGAATTATTTGCCTGCTGCCTGTGTGTAATGCGCTCAAGCCATGATCTGTAGGTGCAGAACTGCCCCTCACGGTACTATCAGGACGGTGACAGTACTCTGGGCACACAGAGCGGGCGGCCCCGTCCGACAAGCTACACAGTCCGCCGGGTGGGGGAGGCGGCGAGACATCCCCGGGAAGTTGGAGACGGCGCCGCCTTCCTCCCACGGCCGCGGACGGAGACCAAACGGAGGCTGCCGGCCGGCTCCTCTGCGTCCCACAAACGCTGACGCAGTGACGGCCCGGCACGGGCAGCGGCGCCCGCTCTGGTCAGCCGGTACACAGGGCGGCTCGGCAGGGGCGCGTCGCGAGCACACGGTTCCGCCGCGCACCCGGGTCTTGGAGCGGGCGATGGGCCGACCGGCCGGCCGGCGCCGAATGGCCACCTATGTTGAGAGCCGAGACGGGCGCAGGTGGTACCGACCCGCAGCGCCAGACTGTGAAACCACGGAAACTTTGACACATCATCGCCCACCTTCATGAGATTGCGGCGTTTCGTGACATCTCAGCAACGTCAACGAATTGTGAAACGAGCGTGGTTCGTGAGCTGAAAGAGCAGAAGTTTCCAGCATGACCTCAGGAAGTGTCGCTGGCGCACCGTCGTTCTGGCGCCGTGATTCCAAAGGATAGCCACAAAGCTCGTCGCCAGCCTCCGCGAACTCCCCTACGAGGCGGGGCTCCAGTCGCTCAACCCGCCGTCTCTCTACTACCGTCGTCGTAGCCGCGGCGATATGATAACGGTTTACCAAGTGCTCCACGGGGGAGTCGACGACGCGTCCGACGGTTCTTCACACCAGCAACGACGTCCGGGACCCGTGGACACACATAGAAGCTCTCCAAGTCCAAAGCCACCTCCAGAGCCCGACGAAATGCGTTCAGCGTGAAAGTCGTGAACGATTGGAACTCGCTGCTATCGACTGTAGTTGGTGGGCCTTCAGCCCTTCAGTCGACTAATTCAAGGCTAGACTCGACACTCACTGGGCACACTTCATGCACATGACCCACCCTTATGACTGAAACACTACTCAATGCAGATAAACAGCTCGTTTATTCCGAATCCTAGAGGCCAAGTGGTCTTCCTAAATTCCGCGAGTTATAGGTACAAGTGTTAGTCATTGCGCCACGCGTCACGTGCCACGGCGGCACGTGCTCCTGGCGTATGACCGAGATGGGAGTGGCGCCGATCGCGCTGTGGGCTCCGCTCCGCCGGGGCCGATCAACGCGTCCGTCCGGCGCGACCGCCGCTCAGCCAGTCACGGAGCACACTCGTGGGACGGCACCGCTCACGAAACGTCGGTAATCAGACGCCATCCGCCCGACGGGCCCGATCTGTGGTCCCGTGACCCAGCCAGGTGGGCGGAGATATCAAAGACCATGATTCCAAATGTATCCGTCATCAAACAGGGCCGTCCGCTGCGAGAACCAGAAGTCCTCAGCCATGTCCTTCCGCTTCCGTATTACAAGAATGGAAACCCATTACTGGGCGGCAGTCAGCGGAAACAGAGCCACCTTCGCACCGCGCCGACCAGGCCAGCGCCTTCTCATAGCACAGACAGGAGCACAGGAGGAGCACGGGAGGACCTGCGCCGACTGCGGCAGTACCCCGGCAGGCGAGGTGCGCACTGCAGGGAGGGTAGGAATGAGGAACGACTTCAGGCCCTGATACCGGGGCATTGATTATATTGATTGCAATGAACTATTATGACGAGCTAAGACCACGAAATGGGAAACAACGGGGGAACCAAAGCATGACAAGAGTGTTGGGAAAACCTAGCATATCGATAACGAGAAGACACGATTCGAAAAGTGTACGAGTCCCACCAAAAACAGGCATCAACTGAGGACAAGCTGCCGCTCCCGGCGCCGGCCCGTCAGCCGCCGAGACCGGCGAGCACCCACCTCATCTGGAACACAGTGCCGCCCAGCATGGGCACCATGACACGCCCGGTCCGCAGTCCGCCGCGCGCGCACGTCACCGACCACTGACCGGCCGAGCTGCCCCCACTGTCTGCTGGCGGCGGCGGCGGTGGCGCGACCCCGACTGGCGGCGGCGGCGGCGGGCGCACGCACCGCGCCGCCATGGGCGCCGACGGACCGTGACGTCAGCGAGGCGCCCTCGGACGACGGACGGGGCGCCGACAGGTGCGCCACCGATGGCAGCCGCCGGCGACGGTGTCAATGGCAGTCGCCCTGAGAGATGGGCCGCCGCCGCCAATCACACACGCTGCACCGCTGGCGCGCTGTTATAAAAACGCCGCGCAGACGATAACCGGGCTGTGGCCTCTCTGACAGGTCCATAAACAGTGCTGACCAGACTGGCGGCAGACAAATGACGGCCCTTAGCGCCGGCTGTTTATCAAAGCTACTCCAGCCTGTTGAAACCGGCAAACAGCACCACCAAATCACGCGCGCCGTCTATGGGTAGTCCTTTGGGCTACCCTACAGTGTTGGATTTCTACAAATGCTCGACAACATGATCCTCAGAATATGCCTTTATTTTGAGCAAAAGAAAGATATGCCAAGATACAGCAGTGTCACCAGTGACACCCCGAGTCCGCGGAAAAGTGTCGGTCACCACTGACGGTGTGACGCTGGTCTCAATGTCCGGGCCGCTGCTGCAGTATCGGGGCCATATGGAAGCTGGCCCAGCCTTCACAGCTGCAGATCAGAGCTGGTCCTAGACGACTCAGAGAACCCTGTCCGGGGCAGGTGCGAGACCTACCGACCACAGAGCCACTGGTTGCTCAGGTGCCAACAACCCGAACGCTAGGATCGTATACCATCCTATGATGGGCGATGGCAGCTTCGTCCTTCGTGACGGTGCTGCACACTGCAAGGAGACATTCTACGCAAGCGTTCGGAATTGGTTGGCGAAACAGCAGTCCCCGGTTCAGAAGCACGCAAATAAATAATTGTAATCTCCACAATCCACATACCTTCATGATACAATCATGCTACCTACCCTGTGATTGCGGCCCCCTTCCTCGCCGGTCCGCTTCCCGGGTCCGAGGGCACCTGCCGGCCGCCGACAGGTGCCCCCTACGAGCGGGGCCGCCCGCCCCTACCGGTACCCTCTCCGGGCCGGCCGTTCCTGCCAGGTGCCTGGCGTGCCGCGCCACTCCCGACTGTATACCCCACCCCAATGGCACTCGCATCCCCGTGAAACAATAAACCGTTTTTGCGGTGACTGGCGGTCTCCGCGCCCCGCAGACCCTTCATTAATTTACCTGCGTGCATTATGGAATACCCGCCCCGACCACATCTCGGCTGAGGAGCCGTTTTTCTGGCCAGCACCCCCATCCACCCGACTCTTTCCCCTGCCCACTCGATCTATACGATAGCGGCTTGGGTTCGTCCAGAGGCGATCGCGACAGCGCGCTGCATTCGACCACGCGCCCGGTTACAAATGGACACGTCCGTTCACTGACCACGGACAAAACAGCCCGCCTCCGCGAGACGGCAAAACACCGACTGCGCATCGCATGATTACAATAATTTCAATTCCCACTTTAATGCCCGCCATTTGTAAGCCGACTGTCGGGATGCACAATGCCGGCGAGTGGGGTCGCCGGCGGCCAGGTAGCGGCGGCGGCCGGCCGGCCGTCTCCCCTGCCTTTGTTCAGCGCCATCACGACACGTCGCGCGGCTCACAAAAGCGCAGCTCACCGGCCGGCGCCGAGACGGATGGCCCGCCGGCCGGGCCGGGCCGCCGCCCCATAAAGGAGCCACCGGCTCCCGGCGGCACGCCGGAGACGCTCCATAAATGCCGCGCGCGCGGCGCCCGTTTAAACGGCCGCCGGGCCCCTTTGTCACCCATTTCCGTGTAGTGGCCGGCCGAACGGTCTCAATGGCACCGGGCGTCTTTCGAATCGTTCTCCACATCTTTCAAATGTTCAATCGCACGCGGTCCGATGCGGAGAATGCCCTGTTTGTAGAGGGTGCCGACCTTGGCGGAGGGGTGGCGAGCGGCCGGCCGGCCGGCGGTGGCGCCCCGGGCCGGTCCGTCTCCTCCCTCCCTGCCGCGCCGAGCCGCCGGCCACTTCCCATAATGACGGCCAGCCGCGGCCGCCGCTAATGGCCGGCCAAATTATAAATAAGCGGGTCAGAGGTGACGGCGCAGGGAGGCTGATCGGCGGCGCCCGCCGCGGCCACCGCTCGTAACTCAGCAGCGGCCGGAGGCCAGATCAACAGCCGCCCCCGCCCCCGCCCGGCGCGGCGGGAGCTGCTGAGCCGCCCACTGCAGTGCTGCAGGCCGCTGCAGTTTGGCACCGACGGCAGCGCTCCCCAGCCGCCGCAGAGAAAAACGGCTCGTCTCGCCGCCGCGACATGAAAGTCGGTCCTGAGAACCGGCCCGATTTCGGCCAATTAAAAACAAAGGGAACGAGGCGAAGCGTGGCCAAAACTGAGAGGTGCGCGTCGCCGCACAAAGGCCAGGCTGGCGTCAATCTCGGCCAGTTCTCACGGTCCTGGGGCGGAGGCGAGGGAGGGGGAGGAGCCGCCACGCGCCACGCCTGGGCACCGTAACCCGGTCACCCGTTTCGACTTCCGTCTGCTACAGGGTGCCGTACAGTGTGCACTGGCGGCCGCACAGCTGGGGGAACAAAGACACCCAAGGACTTCCCGGCACGACCGCGCTCCGCTGATGAGGCCATGTCCATCCACGCTGCAGGCTGGTGATCGGACTGCGTCTGCGAGCCTGTGCGAGGTCGGTGTCTCCCCACCGTGCGGCAGATGACGGGTGTCTCCCCGCCGTCAGCGGCCCGCCGCCCGGCACCTGACCGAGCGGGCCGGCGCACCTGCCACTGTCCTCGGGGCCACCGTTCACCTGATGACCCGCCCTAAAAGTGGCCGGCAGTCTGTGGGCGATTTGCCAAGGTAAATGACACGAACAGCAGCGGCGGTGGCGGCAGACCTGCTCCCTCTCCGCGCCATAACGACCCGAGGTCCTGCCGGGGAGCACCCAGCCGGCTCGGCGGCGGCAGAGGAGCAGCCCGCACCCGGACCGGGCGAGCCAAACACCACTCGGGCCGCCACAGCCAGGCGCCCAGAGCCACTCCCCGTCACCAGAACAGCCATCCGTCAGAGTCGAACCGGGCAGAGCGGCGCAGCGCTCCGGGGGGGGGGGGGGGGGGGGGGGGCGGGCGGGCTGGTGGCTCCTGGACCGGGCGCGCCATGATTCGATAGATGATGACCAACCCGTCAGCGTCCCGTCGCCTCCACGGCCCTCAGACAGCACCGGCCTTCGGCGACTGCTGCCCCGCACGCGGCTGGCGGCTGATCCCACCCCGCCCCGGACCTGCGGCCCCATCACCGCCGGCGTTTTTACGGGGCGCGCGCCGCTCGTCAGTGGCCTCTGCCGTAAAAAGGCGCCCTGCACGTGTGGCGTGATCGGGCCGAGAGTGGCGAGCGCCGGCGGCACGTTCCCACGGCGGCCACCGGCGCCAGCCCAGCGCCGGCGGCACTCGCTCCGCCGTAAAAACGGCCGCGCCTGGGCGGCGGCGCGCGCGGCAGCGACCGGGAGTCGAGATGCTGCAGCCGGGGATGGCCAGCCGGCCGTGGGAGATGGCCGCCGGCGGTGGCAACCCCGCCACGGAGCAGGCACACCCACCTTGGACGGAGCCCAGCGCCGGAGGTGTGCGCCCGATCACCGTGAGCGCCGGACGGTTACTGCTTCAGCGGGCCGTCAGCGCGGCGACCTACCTGTGGACAGAACAACAGACGGTCACCATCACTGCCGTCACCCCGATCACATGACACGCACCACGGGCCGCCGCCACTCCCGCTCATCATAACACGCCCGCAGGCGGGACTCATCCGCCGACTCGGCAGTGGGCCGTGCCGCCGATCGCCGCGGCTAATCGTCCCAGCGGCGCAGCCACCGGGCGGCGCGCGGCTGGCGGTCGGCTTGGCCGGCGCGGCGGTCCCCGCCGTCAGACCGGCCCGCTGCCGGCCGGCCGGTCGGTCCACACCAGCGCCTCGCTGAAAGGGACGGGCAGCGGGGGAGGCTGGCCCATCTGTCTGCGCGGAGCTGTTTGTCGGGTGGCTGTTTGTCGGGTGGCACGGTGGCCGCCGTCCGCCGGCGGAGCACAGCGGACCGGGCCGGCCGAACCGGGGTGCCGCACAGCGGGTGACCGGCGGACCGGCCCGCTAAAATACTGCCACTGGATGGCCGGCGAGTCCGGGGCGCCGCTCGAATACGACGGATGGCTGGCGTGCCGCCCGGCCGCCGGACCGCAGCCGGGGCGAGGCGGGGGCGGCGGTCGCCAGTGGGGCGTGCCAGGCCCGTGCCGACAGGTGAGCCACCCGACCGTGCAGACAATACCCGACAATCGGCCCATCAGGACCGGAACACGGAACGTAGCCCGGCCCGGGCGGCCGCGTGGCCACTTGGCGGTGGCGCCGGACCTTGGCCGCCAGCCAGGTGACGGCCGACGGGGCATCAATAAACACGCCTAAACAGAGCTCATTTGGCAGACACGAGCCAGCCGCGGCCAGCGCCGTTCACGAGGAACCGGCGGGCGCGTCCCAGCGATAAAAAGCAGGCTCTCGTGATCGGCCCGTCGGTTTGCCTGCCGACTGGCGCCGCTGATCGTCTGGTAAACAATCGCCGGCGCCGCGCCCCGCCGCAGCGCCGGCCGCTAATGGCACCGCGGCGCGTGGCGGCGGTGTGGCGGTGCGTGCGGCGGTCCGCCCGGTTCCCACCGCCGGCGGTGGCACGCAGTTCACGGCGCGCCCGCCCGCGCCGGCTGCCGTCGGTCCACGACACCGAGCGGTGACCGCGGCGGCGCGGTCCGCAGCGCACTGCCATCCGCCTCCGGTGGGCCGGCACAGAGGACGGGACTAGAGACCGGTCCGACCAGCACCGGCCTGACTCACGAGCGGCGCACCTGCTGGGCGCCACGACAGCCGTCTGCGCGCCACAACAGGCGCTCGGGCGCTCATTGCCATGCAAATGAGGCGGCGTTGGCGGCGACACCGAGGCGCGGTCCACACACGCTTCCACGTGATGAGGCCCAATTATCGTTCGGACTCCACGTGATGAGGCCCAATTATCGTTCGGACTCTGGCGATAATAACTGATGCGGTGAGGACGCAGGGGCGCTTCCAAACCGGAGGCGGAGTGTCGAGAGGTGCCGCGGCGGCCGGGACGGCCTATGGTGAACAGCTCGGTCCCACTCCCAGCGGCTCCAGCCGGGCCGCCAGGCGCACTGCAGGCCTGTCTGACGCCGGCCGCGCCGGGCGGGGCGGGGCGGGACGCGGTCCGCTGGAACAGGTGCGGCCCGGTACTTCACCGGCCGGCCGGAGGACCGGTCCTGGTCCGACAGCCGGCCGGCGGGCTGATCGCTCCGACGATACCGCAGCGATAGGTTCTCCCGGCCGACCGGACCGGAGAGCACCCGGTGCCCACACGGCGTCCGTCGCCGGCAGCGCTCCCCAGTCTACTGCGTGCGGACGTTGCGGAGTGTGCCATCCATATCCTTGGCTAAGGTAATGGGTCCTTTCGTTAGATGGTCTGCTAAAGTGCTCGGTTTCCGTGGGTTGTACGGGCTGATGCGCGGTTTATGAGATGAGCTGATCGTGTTTTACACTGACCGCGACAGGAGCTCCAGCAGTATAGGGAGAGACTTTACAGCTCCGTGGTGGCCGTGTGAGCGTCAGCGTCGGTCCGTGTGAGCATCAGCCGGGCCCCGCGACTGAGGCGACTGAGCAGCCGGACCCGCGACTGAGGCGACTGAGCGACTGAGCGGCAAAAACCGGCTGACCGTCCACCCAGTCGGGGAGCGATTGGACCGGCAGGGCGCCGGCCGCGCCGACAGGCCTTTTGTCTCGGCCCACAGCGGGCTGAATTGCCCCCCGTCGCCGCAGCCGCAGCCCGCGGACCGATGAGCCATCGAGTTCAGCGGGCCGAGTCATAGCTGGTCAGCCTCGCGGACTGGCCTACCACATTACAGAGCCGCCCGCTGCGCTGGCCGCAGTGGTTCGGCGTTTGGCCGACCGTGCCAGCGTGTCTGGCTCGGTCAGTCGCCGCCCAGTAGCCCGGTGGTGACCGACTTTAGCGGCCTTCTCCGCCGAATCACAGCACTGAGACTACTTCACAGCGAGCTGAGCCGACCAGATGTCTGATACACTTGAAGGGCCGACACTTCCGATGAACTGAGCCGACGAAAAGACCACCTTATCCATTCGAGTTGGTGGCCGAAGCGGAGCTGCTGCCGACCCCAGCGGGCAGTGCTCCCCGTCACCTGAGCTAGCGGCGCCCTATGACCACTGTCCACCGTACAATCGGCCGGCTGTATCTCACCGCGCAGCGCCGCGACAGCTCAGACCCATACAAAGCCCGACTGGGCCGGAAAATCCGACGGGCGCCGGCCGCCGTGAGCCAGCGGCACCCATTTTTACCGCCCGGCCCGCTGCTGCCGGCCGGCCGCCTCCTGAGCGGCTCGCCGCCCCTGCACCCGCGCCGCCCGCCGCCAGACGACATCATCGGCGCCGGCAATCGGGGCCCGGTGCCGCTGCCGGGCGCGCGCCGCCGCCGCCGGCCCGTCGGAGACCAGTTCCCGGCTGACCGGGTCAAACCGCCGGCCGAGTCTCTCTCTGCCGAGACGCGGTCCAGAGGCGGGCCTGGTCCGGCGAGTGACTGGACAGTTGGCGCCGACCACCCCGTCACGGAGGCCATCCCCCGCGGATCGTGTAATGGCGCACGGCACAGGTGCAGGACCGAGCCACCGCCAACGCCCGACCCCGGCCAGACGACTCATTGCGCCGCCGGCCGGGGGCACGCGCTGGGCTGGGCTCCACAATTACAACGCATTTCAAATGAGAGCAACACATCATATGGACTTGGAACAGCAGCAAATATGATACAACATACGAATTACAATTTCAGGCTCATGAAAAAGAGGCATCCGATCAACGGACGATATCTCAAAATAGGCACCTAACCGTTTTAACATAGGCAAGGATCGCTCCAAGTGTGTATCCAGCCGCCGACTAAGTGACAATACACATGCCCGCGTGCACACAACATACACATACAAGCAAGAAGTGCAGCTTTACGACAGGTCTGGAAATCCCTGGGTTTTTCACTAGATGCAGCCCGAGATAATACAAACCACCTTCATCATCACTGAGTCATTCTGTTACTGTGAATTCTGGGCGAAACACTTGAGCTTCATGTCTCGGGATTTGCGAAAGTCGTGTCACATGAATAACGTGAGCATACCTTATGGGTAACATGGTCCGTTACGAAACGACATCAAACGAAAACAGAAAAAAGAACGGGACATTGGTAACCATTGCAAACTGATCGAGCAGCCTTCCCCGTCTAGAGTCATCTTGGTGAGAGCCACCCCGTATATGGTCAGGACGACGTGAAGTGCACGCTCCGTTCAGATTCCAGCCCGGCCGATGACAGCACCAAAATACACGCTAGTCGCCGCTCATTCAGCTGTTACATGGTTGGCACCAGCGGCGCACAGATCCAAATCAAAGTGCGATATCACGAATAGAAGCGCGTTGGCCGTCAGCTGACCGTCGCAACATTTCAACGTCTGAAGTGGATGAGCCTGAACGGGGAGCGTCCACTGCAGCCGATCGACCCGATTCCTTGCCTTCAACTGTCCACCTACTGTAGTTTCAGTGATGCTTTTCGATGCTAAGTGATGCTTTCCGCGATGCGAGTCGGATGGACTTCGCTCAGGCGGTGTCAGGTCGCTGCCGCCGGGGCCAAGCTGTGTCCGGGCAGGCGGTGAGTCAGTGAGCGAGATGGACTGACGGTGTGAGGGTGCGCGCTGAGGAATACAGAATCTACAAGCTATTTCGGCAATCATGGCGAACTTCGACTTGAAACTTATCCCGGAGTATGATGGCACTAGTGACTTTTCGTGTTGGTATGAGAAGGTGGAACTGGTGTGTGGCTTGCAAAAACCGGCAGTGGACTTGGCCGTGGTGGTGCCGTTGAGACTGACAGGGGGTGCCTCGGCTGTTTATCGCCAACTGAGTGAAGCCAACAAGGCGGACGCAGGGAAAGTGAAGGCGGCTTTGCAGCGTGCGTTTGCAGTTGACAAGTTCAAAGCCTACGAAGAGTTCCGAGATCGCCAGCTGCGGGTCGACGAGTCCGTCGATGTGTTTCTGGCGGACCTACAAAGACTGTCGTCGATCTTCGGAGGCATTAACGAAGAGGGATTGAGCTGCGCATTTGTGGCAGGACTGCCCGAGTCCGTGCGGCACGCTCTCCAGACAGGCGCCCGCATGGAGTCCCTGTCTCTGTCGGAGATGGTGGACCGGGCCCGTGCTATCCTCTGTCGAGATAGCGTTCTGGGGGTAGCTGCAGCGGCAGACCACCGCGGTCCGCGCCGTCAGGAAGCCACCGTTTGCTATGCGTGCGGACAGCCCAACCACTTGGCCCGCGATTGTCTTCGTGGTCGAGGTGGCCGTGGACGTCGAGGTGGTTTGGGCGGAAGCAGGCTCTGCTTCCGGTGCAGCCGACCCGGCCACGTGGCAGCTACCTGCCCGGAAAACGGCGGCGGAGAGGTGGCCTCAGCGCCAGCCTCCTCTCCGGCTCACCAGTGAGTGGCGCTCTGCCGACCACGCGCCTGTCGGTGGACGGAGTGATGTGTCGAGCCCTCGTGGATACCGGATGCACCGTGAGCGTCGCGCACTCCTCCGTTTGCCGCCGCTGGTCTGCGGAGCGAATCAACGTTGTGACACTGAGTGGAGAACGATACGCATGCGAAGGCAGAGGTTACGTGTCAGTGCAGACCATGTTTGGTGCTCGAGTTGAGTTGGAAGTGCTGGTGTCTGCTAGAAAGCCTTTGAACTTTTCATTCATTCTGGGAATGAACGGTGTGACTGCTCTGCAGGGCGTGTTCGTTAGTGCATCCAGTGAAGTGAACTTTGGAGTGGACTCAGCTGTGCCGGCCGCTCCAGTTGCAGCGGCTGCCAGTGGCGTCTCGGATGGAGCAGCCTCATCGCTGCATCCGGGCTGCAATGAGACGGCGGCGCAACCCGAACCGACACCGACCGACCTGCACCCGGACCGGGCACCAGTTGTGGATGCACCAGATTATGCCGTGTACTTTGATCCGACATCTAAGGCGTGGAGAATGAAATGGAAGTGGACTGACGGAGCAGAGCCGGAGTGCTTGCAGAACACTGTCGCACAGTACAGGGTGCCGTGTGACGCTCGCCGTGAATTTGACGATGAACTCAAACGTTGGGTGGAGCAGGGCTGGCTTATTCCCTACAACGAGTCAGAGCTTGGCCCACCAAAGGGTCTGGTGCCTTTAATGGCAGTTCAACAAAAGAACAAATCGAAAGTGAGACCTGTGCTTGACTATCGTGAACTGAACAACTACTTGACAGCTCACACAGCTGACGCAGACGTCTGTGCGGACCAACTGAGGAAGTGGCGACGACATGGCGAAAACGTTGCGGTCGTAGATCTACGTCACGCGTATTTGCAGATTCAGGTTGACCGCCAGCTGTGGCCGTTTCAGACGGTGATGATCGAAAACCAGAGACATTGTTTGACACGGCTCGGTTATGGATTGTGCGTGGCTCCGCTCGTCATGAAGGCGGTGATTCGGACGGTTCTGGAACGTGACGCGGACGTAAACCGGGCAGTGCTTCCGTACGTGGACGATCTGCTGGTGAACGAGGACATTGTTAGCGCAGAGCGAGTGGTGGCTCATCTGGCGAACTTTGGTCTCGAGTGCAAGCCTCCAGAGCGGGCGGCAGGCGGTGCGCGTCTGCTCGGTCTGCGAGTCTCACGGGAGCTTGGCAGGCTGGTGTGGAGCAGAGACAACCCAGTCGGACCACCACCGGCTGTGCTCACGCGCCGTGGAATGTTCTCGTGGTGCGGACGCCTGATCGCTCACATGCCCGTGTGTGGTTGGCTCCGCCCTGCCGTGGCCTGGCTGAAACGACGCGTGAATGACGTCACACAAGGATGGGATGACATCACCTACGACGGAGTTCTGCAGAAGCAGATTAGTCATGTCGCGGCTCGGGTAGCCAGTCACGATCCGGCACACGGTCTGTGGAGCGTGCGGAGCGACCGCGCTGTGGTTTGGGTGGATGCGAGCTCCGTAGCAGCGGGTGTGGTGGTGGAGTCACCTGACGGCGACGTCATTGAAGACGGATGCTGGCTGAGGAAGGATGAATCCACACACATAAATGTCGCGGAGCTAAATGCGGCCGTGAGAGGCATCAACGTGGCCGTCGCTTGGGACATGCGTGTCATCGATCTGCGCACGGACTCGGTCACAGTGCACCGTTGGATCAACGATGCATTGAGCGGCCGCACTCGGCTGCGCACCAAGGCACACGGAGAGATGTTGATCAGACGCAGGGTCGACATGATTCGACAGCTGGTGGATGAGCTCGAGCTGTCGCTGTCTGTAACTCTAGTGCGGAGCGCAGCGAATCGAGCAGACGAGCTGACCCGAGTGCCGAAAGACTGGGTGCGTGATGAGTCATCGCCTGCAGCTACTGAGACAATGGCCGGCTGCGAGGCTGCGGCCAATGGGCTGGCATTGCCTAACTCTGATGACGATTCATCGGGTTCGGCAGTACTGAGAGGAGGCGATCAAGTCGCAGCTGCAGGTGGTAGCAGCGCTGAGGTGGATCGGATGACGCCGCGGGGAGACTCGGCCGGCGCGACAGAGGACCGGACGGAGGATCAGCTTGCACCAGGAGGCTCTGCTGATATTGCGGAGGCCATCGCAGGAGTGCATGACCGCGCCGGACATCCCGGGGTTCGTCGGACACTGTACTTTGCACGGCGTGGCATTTCAAAGGACGTGACGCGAGCTCAAGTGCAAAATGTGGTGAGCCAGTGTGACGCATGCCGCTCAATCGATCCGGCGCCAATGAAGTGGAGGCATGGCTCGTTGGAAGTGTCTGACGTATGGAAGCGACTGGCAATTGATGTAACGCACTACCGGGGCCAGTCGTTTCTCTCGGTTGTGGACTGTGGACCCTCGCGGTTCTGTCTGTGGCGACACCTGAGTCGTCCGGACGCTGATGTCACGATCGCTCAGCTCGAACAGATCTTCTTCGAGCGCGGGGCACCTGAGGAGCTGCTTTGTGATAATGACACCATCTTTCGCAGTCGGAGTTTTGCGGCTTTTGCAGCGAGGTGGGGCGTGCGTCTTCGATTTAGGGCGGTTCATGAGCCGGCTGGCAATTCGATAGTTGAGCGGAACCATCGCACGATCAAGGTCATTGCTGCGCGAAAACAATGCTCGGTGGCCGAGGCAGTCCACCTGTACAATGTGACGCCGCGCGAGGGTGGATCTGCACCCGCGAGTGTCGTGTTCCGGTACAATGTGAGGGACAATGTGCGGCCCGCTGCTGCACCGCCGGCGCCCAACCCCGTACCAGTGAACAGTGAGGCAGCCGCGTATCGTGTTGGCGACCCTGTCTGGGTACGTCGTCGGGGAACTCGGTGTGTTGATGCGTCGCGTCCCGGCACGGTGTCTGATGTCGTTTCTGAGCAGGTCGTAGAAGTCGATGGAGTGCCGTGGCACGTGAGAAATTTACGCCGACGGAATGCCGCCGTCGAGGAGGGGCCCGTTAGTGAGGGCGACAGTGAGGGAGAGAGGGACGGTGAGAGTCTGGTCATTACCGTGCCGGCGGTGAATGATGCGGGCTCAGAGGGGAACAGTGGGCCGGAAGTCGTGGAGGGAGAGTCAGCTGAGATTGTGGGCGAGGAGGAGCGACAGATTCCACGTAGAAGCGAGCGGGAACGTAGACAGGCCCAGTATTTCCAATCGATGGGTTGATCCTTTGAGATCAAGGGTGGAGTGTAGTTTCAGTGATGCTTTTCGATGCTAAGTGATGCTTTCCGCGATGCGAGTCGGATGGACTTCGCTCAGGCGGTGTCAGGTCGCTGCCGCCGGGGCCAAGCTGTGTCCGGGCAGGCGGTGAGTCAGTGAGCGAGATGGACTGACGGTGTGAGGGTGCGCGCTGAGGAATACAGAATCTACACCTACCTAACCTGATAGGAAGTCGGCCGGTGTCAATGGTGCAGAAGCATGGGATGGCCCCCTGACACACTCGCCGAGTGATGCAAATACTGGCCAAAGAGCTCGGCAGCGGCGGTGGCCAACCAGGATGGGTGCAGAGCGTACTGTCGTGCTGTTGCTATACGCCGCACATTGCCGTGCGGTGTGCGCGATCGTATGTCCGTACATACATACACGGAGGGCCGGTCAGGAAAACACATCCGACCCAGCACCAAGGACACGAGTGCTGAGCTGTAGTGCGGGCGAGAAAAGCGTGAGCTGTGACCAAATGACGCGCACCGCACCGATCGTTTGAGCCCAGCCTTGTGGGCCATTCGGCGAGCTGCAACAAGCAGCTTGTGAAAGCTGTAAGCGCTTTTGCCAACAGGCAAAGTGGTGAGACGGCGTACTCCTCGGCTTTTCGTCAATCGTAAAATTTCAGCTGAATGCCTTGCCGCAGCGCCAGCATAAAGCGCCGCTGGGGGAGCTGCCTGCCGACCGAGTGGTGTCTCCGCCGGCAGCGACAGCACGGACAGCGGCGGCAGAGGTACACCCGGCCTGTCCACGTCGACTCATTCGCTGTTTGTTTGCTATTGGCCAGTGAAAGTACCATTCCAGCCCGCGCATGTATGCTCGGGTGAAAGGAAGCTTTGCCCACCGAGTTCATAGCTGGCCGCCAGCCCGCTCCCTTCGCATCACACTGCACGACAGGCGCTGCACGACGTCGCATCGGGCCGCATGGCCGAGCCGGGCCGGACATTGTCGTCACGCGGCCCACACCCACTATACGGAGCGGCGTGACAGGGCGCTCGGTCCGGCGGTGACTCAGCGGCCGGCCGCGGCTCCGAGTTCTGGGTAAATCCGCGCCGGCCGGGCCGGCAGATAGCCGTCCGCCGCGCCGGGGACAGGGCGCCGGCCGCGGCACTCCCAGAGTCGGCCCCGGTGAGCCCGCCGTGATCAGATTACCCCACAAAGAGGCCGCCTCCACTTCCGCCCAGCGGTGCCGGTCGACCTCCGGCCCCCAGCCACGCCGGGAACTGGTACGTCGCGCTGGGTGTTTGAGCTTGGTGGCCGATAGCAGTCTGACTGAGTGAGCCCTCTGACGCGCGGCGCTGTCTGCCGCGTCAGCGCTCAGCCGGACTCTGCTGTCCGCAAAGTAAGCAGCGGCGACTGTTTCTCTACATACACCTTCCGTGGCCTGTGGTGAGCGATAGAGTGACAGAAGCCAGACCAGACGGCCCCGCCACCACATTAATATCCCCGTCATCCATGAGAACTCGCCACGGGGAGGGGAGTGGGGACACTGCACAGAGTCTGTGTCAGGGTCGGCCGGAGCACCGGTCGGCTCCTCGGCCTGCTATCGGTCCAGACAGCGCGGGCACGCCTCCGTCGGACACGCCCCGACAACGCGTGACCGGAGCGATCAGGGCGCGGCGCGGCGCGTGGCGCACACAATGTCGCCAGGTCGTCAATCTCGGCGAGGCGCACGCACTGAATGCCGCCGATGAGCCGGTGGCGGCATTTTTCACGGCGCCTTCGACAAAGGCGCGTGTGTCGGCGGGGCGGAGAAGGGGTCGGGGGCAGGGGAGACAATGCCGCCAGCCGGACAGGCCGGATGGCAGCGGGCGGAGACGGCCGGCCAAACCGATGGGCCGGCAACACGCACCGGTCCTCCCCCTCCCCCACGCACCGGCTGCGACCGGCGCACCGAGGCGCCGAACAGGTGACCAATGCCCAAAGTCGGGTGTCGAGCCGGCCGTCCAGACCTCAGTGGTTCGGGCCGCCCACTGAAGCACCCACTCCACCCCAACCAAACCTCAAACGACCTCTTCAAAACACGAACAAGTCGACAGGGCCCAGACAGCGGCGGCTCAGTGCAAACGGCCGAGCCGAGGCAGCCCGGCGGCCGGGGCCGGCCGAGACACAAGTCTCATCACCCGCCCGTGTCCAAATATACGAGCTGGCGGTGGCCGGTGGCGCCGCTATATTGGCGCGCCAGGCCGGTCAGACGGAGCCGCGTGATGGGCCGCATCCATCATGGGAGGCGCCGCCGGACGGACGGCACCGGCAGCGGCGACGGGACCGGCCCGGCACAACGGGGCTCGAGCGACCCACGCTCTGGAGAGATGGTCATTGGCCAACACGTAGCCTGTAGAGATGAAAGGCAAAACGGCTTAGCGTAACGGCCACAACAGCAGACGCTCTGCCAACACCACCATAGGTATTAGGTATGCGTACCACCATAGGTATTAGGTATGCGTATCTAAGGGAGAGATGCTTGGTTGCGTAGATCATTACCTTCCTCTCGCCCGGTGACTGGACCGGCGTCTCGCGGCGGCTCCCGTCGGGTACGGCCCGCGCGGAGGCTGTTCCGGCCACCGCCGCGTCACCCACGCACCTGTCCACTGCTCACTGGTCTCGTACGTACAGTGCAGACTGCACAGTCACCGCCCGAGCTGGCAGCCGGGACGGGCGGCTGTCCGAGCGCAAAAACGCGTCCCGTCCGTCTGCAAGGGCAGGCGGCAGACGTCAGCCAACAGGTTTGCTACGGCCGAACACAGCGCCGCGTGCGCTGACCGCTGGACAATCGGCGGCGAGTGGTCCGCGGTCTCTGCGGACCGACACGGTGTGCGCACGGCAGCAAACAGAGGTGCGTACCGCCGCGCCGGCCCCTCGCGGCCTCACCGACGCCAGACTGAGCGTGCCACGCACTGCTACCAACGTCGTAAGCCCTACCCCTCCCCCTTCGCCGCCGCGGACTATTTTTGCTCGGATGACGTCACATGACGTCCCGGGCCGTCAGAAGAGTGCGGCGATGAAGCCGCCAGCCGGACCCGAGCAGCGCGTCTGCAGACAACACACGGCAACACGGCAGCGTGACTCCGTGCTGCGCCCGGCCGGCCGACGCCGTGACGCGACCGGCGCGCGGCAGCCCCACGGCGGCACGACGGTACAGCTCATGTGGCGGGATCGTCGTGTCACCGCAGACTGAGCCTCGGACGGCGACCCCATCAGCTGAGGTGCTGTGGGGTGGCGGGGCAGGCTCTGTTTGGGTGACGGTAACACCGTGACCGGACCGGCGCTCCGGGGAGTTGGAATGGGACCGTATTAGAGCCGGCGATAATCACGGAACATTAGTGTCGGGGCAGACTGCGGCGGGGCAGACTGCGGCGACCCCTAGGAAGAACAACTAGGGAGAACAACATTCGACAGATGGCAGCACTAGACGAGATAATCAGGCAATACTTTAATATTAATGGGAAAGAAATCATGCCAATGTTTGCCCTCACCAAGCATGTTACCACGACAATGGAAGAATGTAGTGTAGTACCCCTCCCCGGGCCCGCCGCGGGCTGGCAGCGGCGGCCGGAGCCGGTCCGACCTTTGGCCGGCCGGGTCAGGTAACCGGGACGGCCGCGCCGCGGCGCCGCGCCCGGGCCGGCCGGGAGACGGAGGTCGGGTGCCCGCCGGCGAGCCGTCGGCAAGGGCGCGGGGCACATTAGTCGAGTTGAATGTTCACTGTTCAGTCTTGAGTGCGAGTGATGTATGTGTGAATCGATATGTGAGCAGCAAAATCCAACAAGAAAACAAATCCGTGAAAGAAAGGCAACGCTGGCAAACATCACCACCATAGTCTTCCTACGCCGAACGAGTTCCACACCAACGTGCATCAGCGAGAGTAAAACTAGGATCCTACTGTGGTCGCGATGGCCCCTCGCCAGCGCACAAACCTGCAGGTATGTTACTGGACATTCCCTGCTACCTAACTAGGTCTGTCGACGGCTTTCACCGCGTGCATGGGGAGATTACCCCCCCCCCCCGGCGCCGGGCGCCATTTTGTCTCGCCCGTTCCTCGCCGCGTCCCATAACACGCCGGTGGTGATTGCCACTTGCACCTTACTCACTCACGTGATCGCTAACGGCGATTCAATATAGCATACATGATAAGAGTCAGGTGTCTCACCACCTGCAATGTGCCTGGGGAGCAGCTCACCCCGGTGTGATTTGCTCAGTGTATGAACCTGTGACTTTCTGTACATTTATCTTGTGCCCGGCCAACCAGGATGACCTCCTCTTCCGTACCTACAATGGTTCTTTCCACCAATGTCATTGCTTGCCTGGCCCCAGTCATTGACGTTTCTTAGCCTGCCATGCATTTTTAGCCCTATATACTCTTTGCTTGCCTGGCATCAGTATTGATGTCCATGGCCTACGCCCAATGCCCTGTCGCCCTGACGCCATCTTGGCGGGTCCGACCAGCCATAGCGTGATCGTGACGTCAGCTCTACGTGGCACTTCCAACGCTGGTAGCGCCGCGGGCGGCGGCAGCAACAATAGCTACTGATGGTCACGTGGTTGCCAGCGGCGCAGGCGCGGGCGTGTGACACTTGACCGTCCTCCGCACCGGGGGCGGCCGGGTGACTCATCCGGCGTGACGTCAGCTGCCCTTGAAAAGGCCATGACGGGCCTGTGGCCGGCGGTCGGACTGCCGTTGATCGGGGGTGTTGCCTTTCACCGGTCTGCAGCGGACCGACTGGGGGTCAGGTCACTGCTGGCAATTTTTGGCGGTCCTTTGGCGTCTTTCAGCTACGCAAGAAGGAATCGGCAGACGCAGACACCTGGGCGAGCGAGGAGGGGAAGTCGAGACCGTGTTTCCGCCAAAAGAGAAAACAACCAAGGTAGGTGGTAGGTAACTACACCTGCGCTATCTACATCAGCTGCCCCGCATGACACTAATGGGACCGTATTAGAGCCGGCGATAATCACGGAACATTAGTGTCGGGGCAGACTGCGGCGGGGCAGACTGCGGCGACCCCTAGGAAGAACAACTAGGGAGAACAACATTCGACAGATGGCAGCACTAGACGAGATAATCAGGCAATACTTTAATATTAATGGGAAAGAAATCATGCCAATGTTTGCCCTCACCAAGCATGTTACCACGACAATGGAAGAATGTAGTGTAGTACCCCTCCCCGGGCCCGCCGCGGGCTGGCAGCGGCGGCCGGAGCCGGTCCGACCTTTGGCCGGCCGGGTCAGGTAACCGGGACGGCCGCGCCGCGGCGCCGCGCCCGGGCCGGCCGGGAGACGGAGTCGGGTGCCCGCCGGCGAGCCGTCGGCAAGGGCGCGGGGCACATTAGTCGAGTTGAATGTTCACTGTTCAGTCTTGAGTGCGAGTGATGTATGTGTGAATCGATATGTGAGCAGCAAAATCCAACAAGAAAACAAATCCGTGAAAGAAAGGCAACGCTGGCAAACATCACCACCATAGTCTTCCTACGCCGAACGAGTTCCACACCAACGTGCATCAGCGAGAGTAAAACTAGGATCCTAACAGACCCACCCACCGCCCCACCGTCACCCCATTCCTTCCCAAGTCTCCTTCCCCTCCGCTCGGGGCGTCTTTCAGCTACGCAAGAAGGAATCGGCAGACGCAGACACCTGGGCGAGCGAGGAGGGGAAGTCGAGACCGTGTTTCCGCCAAAAGAGAAAACAACCAAGGTAGGTGGTAGGTAACTACACCTGCGCTATCTACATCAGCTGCCCCGCATGACACTAATGAGTTCTACCGTCTCAGTCAGTTGCGCCGTGACAGGTCGGCTGAGACTGGGCTGGGCACGCTGTGCACAGATAAACGGAGCTGTGTGTGTAAGGGGGGGGGGAATTAAAGAAGCAGATCTCACGTGCTTGGTAAAACTGCCTATACCGGCAAGAATACACCAAATCCATCAGCCTCCGCCCTCCCCATACTCCGTTAAGGCGGCAGGCATTACTAAGGATGATGCCCATAATTGATATGAATGAAGCTGAGCCCGGTAGCAGGAACAACAAAAACCATTTGTAATTTGTCTGGCATGTGCAATTAGGACATTTTGTAGCCATACCCAGCAGCCAACTACCCGTTCCAACGCTATCATCTGCGAACCGCTCCGAGCCCTTTTAATCAGCATCAGTCTTGTGCGGAGCGGTAGCGCTTCTGTCCGGGGGCCGGGTCCCGACCCCGGCTGCAGCCGCTGCCAATGGGCTGTATCGGCCGCCGAGGACCGCCGCCGGCCACGGCGCGGCGGCACGCTCTCCGAGGCATCCCGGGCAGCGCTGGGGCCGGCCGGCCGGCTGTCCGGCTCCCACGCTCGGTCACGGCCCGGGGCGCGCCCCCGGCTGCGGCGGGGGCTCCGCGGCAGCACTGGCGCACGGCACGACACGGCGACGACGTCCGGCGGCCGGCGGGGGTACTTGGGTCGGTGCGGCCGGCGGGCACCGATACGCGGCCGCGGCTGGAGAGGCCCGCCAGCGCCGGCGGCCGACCGTCCTCAGCCGGGCGGTGCACGCGGGGACTGAGCTGCACACACGGGGATAACATCAGCGGCAAAAGCTAAATAGGTACGACGTGGTGACCGCACAAGACCCACATCTACGGATCAGAAGCCCGTTTCGAAACTGGCTTCCGACAGAAATGAGCTGAGACACAGACCGGCGGCGGCCGAGTTACCAATCGTCGGGAATCCGGGAGAAAGGCCGTGCGGCATTTCCGGCGCGTCGGGACCGTCGCCGACGGAATCCTGCGCCGGACTGGAGCGGCGCGGGAATGCCAGGAACGGCGCAGGCCCGATCGGCGCGGGAAGCTAGTTATACGTCACCGGCGACGGCAGGCGAGCCGCTCCGCTCCCTTTGGCTAATTAGGTTCGGAACCGGATCACACCACGACTTTATCCAACAATGGAGTCTTCTTTGAAAATCAGCCCCGTAGAGCTGAATTCAATTTCTAATTCATAATCAACCTATGCGTTAATTGTGTAAGTGAAGAGGGGCCGAACTGTCCCTAGTTTAGGTATAGTTACTTGAAACAGGCATGCTCTTGTACGAAAAGATAACCGGCTGTGAAATCTTGGGATCTCAACAAAAATCCTAACCTTTTTATGTGGGCGAGGATGGATGACATGATTACCTATGATTAATATAACGAGGCTTGAAATGATCTCACGCATGTCAAAGTGTTTTTATTTTAGGCAAAATAAAAACACTTTGATTTAGATATTTTTGTCTTATATATTTATTTTGCCTAAAACAAAAACACTTTGACATGCGTGAGATCATTTCAAGCCTCGTTATAAAAGTCCTAGAGCTAGAGTCCCCATGAATTTAAGATCCCATTTGAGATAAGCTATGGATGCATCAATCGAGTTTCGTTTATCAACGTTGCTAGCAGCGATGAAGGAATAAATAGCAGGGCATGTTAACCAAACGTTAACCCGCGCGGGGCTGGGGTCTCTAGCCGAACGCGCGGGGCTGGGGGGGGGGGTAAATTTTACCCCCCCCCTGTTATCTCCCGAACTAATGGTCCGATTTGGAAAATTCAAACGCCAATCGAAAGCTCTCATCACGAACTACTAAAAACATGTCTTAATTTAAAGTTTGAGGTCAAGGTCAAGGTCAGGTCAAGGGTACAAATTGCAAGTTTCTACAGTATCGGCCTTGCACCATAGTTGCCGAAGAATGGAGTCATGGACTGAGACTGATCGCCCAAAACGTGTTCTTAGGCTACCAAGACAATATTCGTTGCATACAATATCATTCAGAGGTCAAGGTCAAGGTCAGGTCAGGTCAGGTCAGGTCACCGAAAAACAAAATATAGAAAAGGGCATGTGCGACACATGTGTTATGGGTCATTTTACTCATAGAATTCAATAGGCACACTCAATAAGTGATATGGACCACCTCTGGATGAATTTCAGGTCGAGGTCAGGTCAAGGTCAGGTCAAGTGAGGTCAAATTTTGAAGTTGGTTGTTAAGGCCTAAAAAGGTGTCTATCTGATGCAGTTTTCACGGCGAATCGAATGGTGCCATTTTTGTTTCCGTACAATGTCTAGAACTTCCAAAAAAGTCATTTTTCAAAAATTTTGTGTGTCGTGACGTCATAAAATTTTGAATAACTCCCACATTTTTGAACCGATTCTTCTAAAATTTGGTATGTAGGTGCACATAGACCACTTCTCTGACATATATTCCGGTTTTTTCGATAGACTCAAAATTTTGGATTTTATAATGATTTTCCCAAAAAAATCAGTTTTTTTGAAAAAATTTAGGCCAAAATCCAAAATTTTCAAAAAACCGAGATAGCCATTTGATAGACAAAGTAAAATTACGTATAACCTTTTTTGTTACGTCTTGATTCCTTTAAAAATGAAGATGTTAGCGGCGTTTGAACTTTTGCCGTTTTTGAGACGAAAATGGCGAACATGACGTCACTAAAACGTCAATTTCTCAAAAATTTTCCGACGGATTTCGCTCAAATTTTCAGGGAACGTGTCAAATTGATGTAAGAAAAGGTACTGAAAGTTTGGCGGCGCTGCGCGCCGCCGTTTTTGAGATATCGCAAAAATTCGCGAGGGGGGGGGGTAAAATTTACCCCCCCAGCCCAGCGCGGGTTAAGAAAGGCAGCACACGGTACTATCAGTCAAGCAGGGTCCAATCCACTCGAGGCTCCCGGTCCCACTGCCCTCTCCCAACAGACAGTGTTCTGACCTGTACCTCCGTCCCGCAGGGCTGGCGGGGAACCGACCGCGACACCGCGAGATGCCGGGACTGTCCCAGTCCAGAGGTTCTGGCCGGCTCAGTGCTGAGTGAAAATCGGCTCAGTCCCTCCAAGCCACTGACACGAAGGCAGATGTCACCCGGAGCGCGGCCACTGTCCACTGCCCACTCGGCCGACTTCTGTCCGTACCCGGCCGGGACCGTGCTGACGCGTCCACCGCCGACGGCCCGCCCTCCGTCCGTCCACCCGTCTGTCCGCTGTCCTCCGTCCGTCCACCCGTCTGTCCGCTGTCCTCCGTCCGTCCACCCGTCTGTCCGCTGTCCTCCGTCCGTCCACCCGTCTCTCCGCTGTCCTCGGCCGTCCGTTCACCGTCTGTCCGCTGTCCTCCGTCCGTCCCCGGTCCCGACTCAGCGCGTCAGCCCGCCACCGCCGCCGACCGACGACTGAAAACAATTATTTTTCCCCAATTACCGGCTGGTCGTTGGGCGATGGCCGTCGGTCGGTTTTTACGCGCGCGGTGCGGCCGGCTCGGCTATGCGGCCGCCGCTGTCGCCGCGTGCCGCGCGGTCGGCCGACGGTCCGCGGATGCCGGCGCCGCTCCGTCGGTGGGGCCGCGTCCCGGACCGAGACGCCGCCGGTAAACAATGGCCGACGGCGGCCGTGGGAACGGCCGACCGGCCCAGATTGGTCAATGGGGATCAGATCAGAGGCAGCATCGGTGGCCAGTATCGCTGGTCAGATCAATGGTCAGGTCGGGGGCGGCAGTCGGGGAGCACCATAGAAATAAACACCCACACCGGACCATCACATCTGGTCAGCCCACGGGCGCTACGGTCTGACCACACGTTCTCACAGGTTCCAATGCGTCGCTCTAAAATCGAGTTTGTCCTGCATTTGACCTAGGTATATCCCATCCGGTACGGAGGACGGCGCCTGTCGGCGTCCGCGCCGGCTCGGGCGCTCCGACCAGCAGTCCGCGTCCTTGCCCAATGCTCGTTTGAAGCGCCGCCGAGCCCGAGACGCACCTGGTCGGCCGGAAATAGCTGTCCAGTCGGCTCCGCGCCGTGGGCGGTCACTGCGGCCGGCGAGGCGAGCAGCGCGTGCAGCCGGCCGGCCGGCGCGGCGAGGAGCCTGGCCGACGCGCGGACCCGCGGCGGTGTCCTACCCACCGATACGAGACTGTGAAACGACGCGCGGACACGAGAAAACACTCAGCATCCAGTCAGAGGCCGACAACCGAAACTGATAATGACAATGCCCGAAGAGCGCAACCAAACGACGGACGGAGGCCACAGACGGTTGCTCCAGCACAGCACCCTTACACACGGCGCCGCGGAGTGCCGCTGGGCGGCGTGAGTCAGAGCGGCTTTCACCGCTGCCAGCGCCGGTCAGCCACCGACCGGGAGCGCCACTGCCTCTCCGGCCGACGGAGCCCCCGCTGCCACTGGAGGGAGGAGCTGGGACGGCGAGCGAGCAGCCCGACCCGCGGAATCCGCATCCGCATTGTGATGATTTGAGCTCAATGAAAAGTTCGGTTCGAGAAACTCTGAACAAATTAATCGGTGAGTTCGTAAGGGGCGCAATACAGCGAAAGATGAAAATTGTCCTTAATATGACATCATTGTGGCAGGTTATTCCAGTCATCTGACTTTCGAGACAGATTAATTGATCGTCAAAAAGCGCAGCTCTGGCCGGCCGGAGCCGCCCGCCGTCTCTGCAGACCGCTCTCCGGACCCGTCAGACGCCTCCCTGGCTGGGCCCTCGTCGCCGGGCCATCACGGTGTCGCTGTCGGGCCGCCGACAGCGACACGGACGGCCGGCCCGCCAGTACGACACGGACGGCCGGTCCGCCAGTACGACCGGCCCGCCAGTACGGCACGGCCGGCCGGCCCGCCAGTACGACACGGCCGGCCGGCCCGCCAGTACGACACGGACGGCCGGCCCGCCAGTACGACACGGACAGCCGTCACGACGGTCCCGCCCGCCGGCCTGTCACGCCTGCTGCCCGACTGTCACACTGTCACGGCGACCGTGGTCGAATGAAAGGCGGGTGGGGGGGGGGGGGGGCTCTTTGGACGACTTCAAGGGGACCGTAGTAGCCCGATGAATGGTGAATTCAGATAAGTGTCTTAATGAGTTCTTATGCTTGCCTGCACGCCCACTTAAACACACATCTATTGAACAATCCACATCCAGTGGGAAGGCACGATTGCAAACCTTCGACAGTTCGGTAGTGGGCATTCACCAGCGATCGTTGGAAGTGTCATGAACTGCCCTCACCCAGCGGCAAGCTATAGGTATAGATAGGTAACTACATACCTACATGGGATGGCATTGGTAGAGCCAGAATGTCTACAGCCCATGCGGTGTGCGCGGCAAATGAGTCCAGTCGTGCACGTAGGTACATGCTGCAGGCTTCCGATCTTAACGTCCGAAGAATGGAATCGCAGTTGGTGGCGGCACTGCACCGGCTGCACCGTGGATGGACGTTTCCTGACTTGCGCTCGTTTCCAGCTGGCGGCGACACCTTTGCTCGCTGCCCAAAACAGGGCCGCCGCTCGACGCCTAAAAAATCTCGGCACAATTCCTCGACACGCATTGCGACGGAAGTCAATTCGCAGTTTGCACAGGACAAAGTGATTACATGTGCCCATTTGCATAACTTGCCTTTGCCATGCAATGAGCGGCGTTCGAGCCATGAGGCCCGGCCGTGACGGCCGCTGAACATGACTGCCCGAGAATGCTGTCCTTGGGGAGGCTGTGCAGTTCGACGGTGGCCAGCCAACCCCTCATCAGCCATGCATGCTCCATCTACCTACGGACAACGGCATGCGTATTATAGAAAATATACGAGCGACTTCAATGTCATCAACGGCGGCGGAAATAGGCATAATGACTCAATGCTGATATAGTGCGCGCCGTCACGATCCGGGCCCGGCCCTTGGATTAAACCCGCTGAAAGGCCTGAAAGGGCCGCGGACACCGGCAGCTCCGTGTAATCCACCGCCGGATTTCTTGCGGAATTTCAGGCGAAAGAGGCCCCGGTTCAACAACGCCGCCCGATTCGAGCCGGCCAAGTGACCCCCAGCGGCTGACAGCCCCGGCGGCCCAGTCCCGTCCAAACGGCCGATGCCCGTCCGTCCACATTGAAGGCGGCGCCATCCAATTGCCGGCCGCCGCTCCATTGCGCCGGGGTCCATAAATTGTGTGATTTTTTAGGGGCTGTTATAATGGGTCGGCGGTGTATGGAGCGGCGGAGGCTCACACCGACGGCGACGGTCGATCGGACACGACAAATTCGACGGCGGCACGGCACGCCGCTCGGGTCCCCGCCGCCGTGACCCGTACCCTGTCCGCGCCACCGCCGTGACCCGTACCCCTGTCCGCGCCACGGCCGGGACCCGTACCCCTGTCCGCGCCACCGCCGGGCCGGGACCCGTACCCCTGTCCGCGCCACCGCCGTGACCCGTACCCCTGTCCGCGCCACCGCCGGGACCCGTACCCCTGTCCGCGCCACCGCCGTGACCCGTACCCTGTCCGCGCCACCGCCGTGACCCGTACCCCCTGTCCGCGCCACCGCCGGGACCCGTACCCCGGCGCTACCGCTCCCGGGATAGGTAGCGTGACGGTCTCCGGGCATCACGACACGTAATGGCACCCCATCTACGGGATAATACGGGCGGCGGCGCCCCGATCCCTGCAGGCAGCACACAGAGTCGAGACACCGCCGTCATACATCACTTCGCAGGGGAGAGTAAATCTTCACCGGCCAACATGATTGCATTGATTAGGGTGACCGCTTCTATGAGTATGATGCACGATATCCCACAGGCCGTGCTTCAAAATAGCAGTCAAATGACCTCGTGGGTCAGCGCCGCTCCCATCCATCGACTTCCACCGCTTCTCAGTGAGATGGTCACTGACTCCCGCTCCGTGACTTGAACTCCAGCTCCGTGACTCGGACTCCCGCTCCGTGACTCGGACTCCCGCTCCGTGACTCGGACTCCAGCTCCGTGACTAGGACTCCCGCTCCGTGACTCGGACTCCCGCTCCGTGACTCGGACTCCAGCTCCGTGACTAGGACTCCCGCTCCGTGACTCGGACTCCCGCTCCGTAGCTTGAACTCCCGCTCCGTGACTCGGACTCCAGCTCCGTGACTTGGACTCCCGCTCCCTGACTTGAACTCCCGCTCCGTGACTCGAACTCCAGCTCCGTGACTCGGACTCCCGCTCCATGACTCGAACTTCCGCTCCGTGACTCGAATTCCCGCCCTGTGACTTGGACTCCAGCTTCGTGACTTGAACTCCCGCTCCGTGACTCGGACTCCAGCTCCGTGACCCTGACTCTCGCTCCGTGATGCTACCGGCCGGCGGCGGTGCGCAGTGGAATACTACCGGCCGCTGCAGCCACGCCGTATAGCCGGATACTCGGCGGTCGGTCGGTCGGTCGGTCTGCGGCGGCCGCCCTGCCGCCGACAGCAGCCGGCCGCGCCGGAAGACCGCCCGGCACGGGCGTGTCTACTACTGAATCACGTGAGAACGCGTCAGCTCGGGTGTGCCGGCTCTGCAGACACCGGCCTGGGCGGAGGCACCGTGGGCGGCGCCGATAGGGTGGGCGTGCTCCAAGGACCGCCACCACGGACCTGCCGCGGTCGGACCGACTCCGTGAGACGGCTACGTGAGACGGACGGCCCGGCTCCGTGAGACGGCCGGCCCGGCTCCGTGAGACGGCCGGCCTGGCTCCGTGAGACGGCCAGACCGGCTCCGTGAGACGGCCGGACCGGCTCCGTGAGACGGCCGGCCCGGCTCCGTGAGACGGCCGGCCCGGCTCCGTGAGACGGCCGGCCCGGCTCCGTGAGACGGCCGGCCCGGCTCCGTGAGACGGCCGGCCCGGCTCCGTGAGACGAACGGCCCGGCTCCGTGAGACGGCCGGCCCGGCTCCGTGAGACGGCCAGACCGGCTCCGTGAGACGGCCGGACCGGCTCCGTGAAACGGCCGGCCTCGGAGCTGCGGTGGCCAGGATATCAAACACACTGCACGACTACTGACCAGTGACGGCCTCAACGACCAGCGAACACAATGATGAACACCGATATCGGCTGATCTCCGGGAACGCCGGTTTGCTGACTCCATTCCCAGAGCCGATTCCTGTCTCGGCGCCAGTGAGCGGCTCGTTGGTGGCCGCGCCCCAGCGGCGGGGAGCAGCCGTTCCGCCCTCCGCCGAGCGGCCGAAGTCGCAGAGCCGAGAACGGCCCTCGTCCACACCAGCCGCGCCGTGACCCGGCCTCAGAGCGAGCGTCATCAGCGCCCAGTGCCCACCGGGCGGCCGGCAGCGCCGCCGGACCAGCGAGACCAGAGAAACCCCGAGCCGCCGCCGACCCGACCAGCTGGCCCACGGCGCCCCGCCGGGCCAAAACGACCCCAACCCACCGCCGAAAATCGCAGAGGGCAGGGCCCGGAGAGACCCCCAACACAGTTCCAACCACGCATGCCGGGAAAGAACATCGGCACGAAAGGCACTGCCCGCCGGAACGGCCATTTAAATGCAAATCAGGTAAGTTCACAATACATATCATGAGAATTCGAGTGTTTGGCACGGATGCTACTATGCATCAGTTTGGTGAAGAAGTGAGGTTCACCACTGGCGGATACAGAGGGGGGAGGGGAGCATTTGCGGCAAATGCCTACCCCTGCACAGCGCCCGAAATCGGCGATTTTTTTTCTAGACTTAAATGAAGCCTGAACAACCTTTATTCGGAAAAGTTGATTTAAACTACACAGCAGTGCGCAAGTAATCGAAATCCTATGATTCATTTGGAATTTGGAGAAACTTTTTTGGGTATCCCTGCGCCGTCAGACCGCCTTTCTGAATCCGCCAGTGAGGTACCTACACGAGCACAGTACCTAGCCTCAAGCCTGGCTACCATCACATTAATTTCAACGAAAGATAAGCATTTGCTAAATACCAATTGGAACCCAGTTTTCATTCCTAATCAGCTGTGGGACCTTGTTTGCTGTAAAGTTATTAGATACTTCATAATTCATTGATTATGCACCAAAACTGAGACCGTGTACCATACTGTTTAAATTACCATCCTCTCCCCTCCCCACCAATCGGAGGGTAATCGGAGGGGTAAATAAGAGCGTACGGAGCTAGCTAGGAGCTGACGGACTGCCGCTCACGCACGTAAGGGTACCGGATGTGACGTCACAGTCCACAGATAAACCGTCCACCTATGTAACGACGAGGTATCGGCTGAATGCCGAGCGGCCGGATCGGCATGCCACCGCATTTATTCCGTCAATCGGTCTGATGGAATTGATCTAATCACTGTCCGTATTAAGTATATATCAAACGCGTTTGATAAACTATCGCTTCCTCCAATATCACACCAGTTTGATAGTTCATATCGCAATCGTCGAGCCGTAACTACAGCCATTATAAACGGTCTAACAGGTGCAGAGTAAGGCCATCCCGGGTAAAGCAGAACCAACGGCACCACGGGACGAGATCGACGAATGCATTGGTCCGGATCGTCTGTCTGCAGTGATTTGCAGAAGTTATTGTGCAGCTAGGGATGTTATGTAACTAACAAGCAGGCTTCGGACATCTATTGTCGAAAAGTACAGTTGCTAGCCAGCCGCCCCAGACGGCGGCGGCGCTCGAATCACCGCGACAGGGGCTCAGCCTCCTTTTGTACCGAACTTGGTACCTACATACTACCTACCTGGCGGACCAGACCGGCCGTAGCCAAGGCTCAATAGACTGCCACAGCAATTTAACGTCAACGGCAACCAGTCGGCGATATCGTCAACAACGGTCAGCAATACCCCACCAGCCGATGCGGCCGTCCGCACCACCGGCACCATCCTCCGCCCCTCCCCATCCCGGCACCAATGGCACCAGGGCGCCGCGCGCTGCACCGGCGCAAAACCTGTTTGGCGGGGCGGCGCGGTACTATTTCAGATTTACCGTTGGCCTGCAGACGGCCGGCACATGAGCGCTGAGCGGCGCGGCCCTGCAGCCAGCGTCTCTGCGGCGGCCGGCGGCGCGCGCTCAACGGGGTCAGAGCGGCCGGGGAGCTGCATCAGTCGGCACCGGGTCCACAGAGCCA
The DNA here is from genome assembly GCF_019059575.1 of Amphibalanus amphitrite. NCBI lineage: Eukaryota > Metazoa > Arthropoda > Thecostraca > Balanomorpha > Balanidae > Amphibalanus > Amphibalanus amphitrite. The sequence continues at coordinate 1,855,402 of NW_024881512.1, read as the reverse complement.
CACCGGGGTCCGCGGAGCCACGCCGGAGGCCGCAGAGCCACACCGGGGGCCAACAGAGCCACACCGGGGGCCAACAGAGCCACACCGGGGGCCGCGGAGCCACACAGGGGTACGCGGAGCCACACAGGGGTCCGCGGAGCCACGCAGGGGTCCGCGGAGCCACGCAGGGGTCCACTCGGCCTGCACCGGGCTTCTGAGAGCCGGACTGGGTCCAGGAGAGCCCAGCAGCGCCAGCGACCACCTGATCAGGCAACCAACGGTAGGTAGGTATCCCGGTGAGCATGAAAGGGACCCCGTCACAGGCTTGTCGCCAGGTATCGAAGAATGGGGTACCCAGAACCTGGTGGTGCTTCCCGACACAATTAATTTGCTCCGACGAAAAAGAACCGCTGGACTGGACATTTTGCCACCTGTGCACCGTCTGATGCGGTGACGGGTCAGTCGGCCGAGTATGGTACCGAGGGACTCCGGGACGAGCACCGATACACCGCCGACTGGCTCACTGGCCACACAATTACGGGATATACGGCAGAGGAGGCGACACTGATTGGAGGTGCACACACCGAGGGGAAACTCGCACGGGAATGTCCCTTATTCAGCGCGGCACGCCGTGCTGTGTGATCCCTGTATAACTAGGTGTACGGTGTCGCTGCGCGCACCTTGATTATGCTATTGAGGCAGCTTCTTTGTACCTATGTACAACCCGCCTGCCAATGGAAATCCCTGAAGATGGCATATATTACGAGACAGGGCGAGAACTAATTGAACTTATTTGATAACTGACGCTGAGGTTATTCTTATGTAACAGTTAGCCAGTGTGTCATTACCAAATAAGCGGGAGCGTTTGCTGGAAAATGCATGCAGCGAAATTTCATTCAAACATTCAGTTCAAAGAGATAGACTGGTAAAAATAGGCACTGCAAACTGCAAACACAATTTCGGCTGCTAAGTGCTAAATGAGAACCATGCTGTTGTTGCGATCAGCCTTATAACAAATCTGTTGGTAAATGATGCAAGAATGAAATAAGACGATGGCTTTGTTCATACCGACGTCAGAGACAAAAAGAACAGATACCCACCTACAGACTGTGTGGGAGAGCCGCGATTGAAAAGCCGATGAAGCGAGGCTGATCGATGACTGAAGGGCAGATGAGCTCCGAACAAGTCGGCCGTCTCACTAGTACTGACTGGACCGAGCGAGCTTCCTCGCCCAGCCTTGCAGCCGCGCGCCGAGCCGTCGCACGGCACTCGCACAATCCATGGGGTTCTATTCGCGGCCCTCTTCTGTGCGTCAATGTCAGAAATTGGCCTTTTCTGGAGGCGCCGAGCTGGTGGAGCTGCGGCTCCGCCGGTCCGGGGATACACCCGCACCGAGCGGCGGCCAATGTGGCGCGGCGCGCCGGCCGCTGCCGCCAGCGGTTCCCGTGGCACTGTAGTCGCAGAGGACAGAACAATTCCCCCTGTAGGTACACCGATCGTCCTCACCGGTCTGTACCGCCGGCCGCCACCGCGCCGCGGCCGCCAGTCAATTATTCAGCACAACGGGGCTTGCGAGGCTCAGTCCCCTGTCAATGACCAGCTATAAGCTTCATAGTTGGGTACCTACTCAACCAAAGTGATGACGAAATAATGTAGAGGTTGTTGATTATAGCTATAGTGAGCCGGTCGGTTGGCCGGCTGGCGGCGCGCTGGCCGCCGAGTTGGGTCTTGGTGTGCGCCGCGGGCGCTAGTCACGTGACCGTGACTGGCCCGAGGTCGGGCCGCTGATGCGGCCGGGAGTCTGGTCTGAGGCGGTGACCGGTGCGGACCGGTGCCCGTGCTTACGTGCTACGTACGTGCTTACCTGCCGAGACGTATAATATAAGTGAATACGTGATATCTTACAGTGGTGGCAGCGGTTTCGTTCTCGCGCTTTTCGGACTGTGTTGCCGTACGATTGTGTGCGCCGCCTGACACCTTCACGGCGGTGTGCAAGTGCGAGGCCGTGTTTTTGCTGCAGCGGCGCTACCACCTCGGCTCGGCCACTGTCGACGCTACTACCGTGCAGTGTGCACGCTGCTGGCGTCCTCGTCTGCTGGCGTCCTCGTCTGGTGACGCTCGTCTTCTGGCGTCCTCGTCTGGTGACGCTCGTCTGCTGGCGTCCTCGTCTGGTGACGCTCGTCTGCTGGCGTCCTCGTCTGGTGACGCTCGTCTGCTGGCGTCCTCGTCTGGTGACGCTCGTCTGCTGGCGTCCTCGTCTGGTGACGCTCGTCTGCTGGCGTCCTCGTCTGGTGACGCTCGTCTGCTGGCGTCCTCGTCTGGTGACGCTCGTCTGCTGGCGTCCTCGTCTGGTGCGCTGGCCTGCTGGCGCCTGCGCTGCTGACAGCTGCGCTGCTGGCGTGCTGGTCTGTTGGCGTCTGCGCTGCTGGCGTGCGGATCTGCTGACGTCTGCGCTGTTCCTGGCCAGTCATCCATCACCTTGATAAAGCTAAGTCCTCACTGTTATCTATTTTTTCTTGTGTGTTTGTGTCTGTTTGTGTAGGATAACTTTCAGTGACTGCCGGTGTCTACTCGCATATATCATGCCAAATTCTGAGAACATGAAGGAGGAAGGTGTCCTGCGGGATACAGAGGTTGGGGTGACTGCGTCGAGTGTGGGGACGATAGGACAAGCGGCGTGTCCTGTGGGGCCCCCAATGTCGAGTCCAAAATATGGCGGGGATGGCTCATTTTCGCGATTTGTTGCAGACTTTGACACATTTGCATCAATGTATTCATGGAATGATGAGTTCAAACTCCGTTTCCTCCCGCTCTGCCTGACGGGAGTGGCAAGGGATGCTTTTGATTCCCTGTCGGAGACCCAACGAGTCACGTTTCAGTCGGCTATCATAGCCCTTCGTGACTTGTTCGCCGGACCAAATTCACTGGATGCGCACGCTGAGCTGAGTAAACTGCGGTTCGACCCTCGCGGGTCCTTGGATTCATTTGTGATACGGTTCAATTTGCTGGCTAAGCGGGCATTTCCTGGGCAGGAAGTTGATGCAGTTCGCTTCAACTACTTTTTGTCTGCCTTGCCCGATTTGTACCAGACCGAGATCATTTCGGTAGGAATAACGTCTTTCTCTGGCGCTGTTGAGAGGACTCGCAATATGTGTCGGGCTGAGCGGAGGCGTGCAGCGGCAGCCGGTGGAGCAGAGGTTGAGGCTGCCGCGGTGCGGCGGGTTGATTCACGGGAGTCGCGAGGGGCGGAGACTGAGCCAGTAACTCGGTCGATGCTGAGTCAAATTTTGGACCGCATTACAGAGTTGGAGAGGGAGGTTAAACAGGGTCAATCTCGGGCGGGTACTGGGTCGCTGGGTCGTCCTGCTGCAGTCAGAGGCAGGTCAGCGGGACAGCCGATCCGTGCGTGCTTTGTATGTGGCTTAACAGGTCATTTGGCCGCGGCTTGTCGGAGTCGGGATAAGGCATGCTATCGTTGTGGCAGGGTGGGGCACTTGGCGGCGGTGTGTGTCTCCCGGTCGGGAAACGCCGCAGGGGATCCAGGCGCAGGGCCCGACAGCCGGGGTCCCCAGACAAGCTAACTTTAGTGGGGTCAACGGCCCGGGAGGTTAATGTGGTAGCAGATGTTCCCGGTCCCAGCAGGGAAGGTGTAGAGTCGATGCCAGAACCGTTGCCTTCCGTGCCCTTAAATGACGACCTTTCATTTGAGGCTGCAGTGGCTGGTGTACCCTGTAAATGCCTGTTAGACACGGGGTCGTCCATCAGTATCCTTCACAAATCTGTGTTTGACACGTTACCGCGTGTTAAACTGTGCCAGACAGCAACTCGTGCCAAAACTGCCTCGCAGAGTCCCCTTCCATTGCTTGGGAGGGCTGTGGTGTCTGTTCAGATAGGTCCGGTGAGTCGTGCTGTCCCTGTGTACGTGTCTGACAGCACAGAGGTGCCGTGCATTTTTGGAGTAGATTTCCTGAAGTGTTTCCAGCCATGTGTAATTGACCTGCGGCGCAGATGCCTCGAGTTGTCCGGGTCAGAGTCTGTGAGAACAGTTGCAGCAGAGATGACGTCAGTGGGCACTGTGGTGTTGGGAAAAAATGTGGTGGTGCCTCCAGGTTGTGAAATGATTGTACAAGGGCACGTACACAACTGTGATTTTCAGGGGCAGGCGGTTGCTGAGCCAGAGTGTGATCGAGCTGGTGTTGAAGTGGTGCGAAGTATCGTTGAAGTGTCTGGTACGTCTGTTCCTTTGGTCATACGCAACACCTCTGATAATTATGTAACCGTGGCTAAGCATGACAAATTAGCAAATTTGGATGTCGAGTTCCAGGAAGCTTCGCTGGAAATGCAGCTAGAGGAGGGCCAACAATCGGTTGATTTTGACAAGTTGGTTGATTTACAGCACTCAAATTTGACAGAGTCTCAGAAACACGCTCTGTTCCAGGTATTGAGAAAATACGAAAACATGTTTGACGGTCACGTGGGCCTCACCGATGTAGTGATGCATGAAATTGACACTGGTGACCACCCTCCGATTCGCCAAAGTCATCGCCGCATTCCCCCTCACTTACACGATACTGTGAAGGCACAGTTGGATGAATTGGTCAGTCAGGGAATTTTGGAAAAATCCGACAGCGGCTGGTCGTCCCCGATTTGCTTAGTGAGAAAAAAGTCCGGAGAGATTCGCATATGTGCAGATTTGCGTAAGCTGAACGCTGTCACACGCCTCCCCGCGTACCCTGTGGCTCGTGTGGACGACACACTGGAGGCCTTGGCTGGCTCTTCTGTTTTCTGTGTCTTGGACATGAACTCTGCCTACCACCAGATGCCTATCAGGCCTGAGGACCGAGATAAAACTACGATTACAACACCATTTTCGAATTACAGGTACACCAGAGTTTGTTTTGGTCTCAGTTCAGCCCCATTTACCTGTGCTAAAATGTTGGATATTGTGCTTGGTGATTTACGGCCTCAGACCTGTGTGAATTATTTTGACGATATTGTCGTTCATGGTGCTGCATTCACAGATGTGCTAGAGAAGCTGGATGCGGTCCTGTCTCGTCTGTCTGCCGCCGGGCTGACGTTGAACTTGTCAAAATGCAAATTTTTCAGAGACCAAGTGACGTTTCTGGGGAACCGAGTGTCCCGTGAAGGACTGTGCCCAGACCCTGACAAGGTGGCCACGATATGTGCGTGGCCTGAGCCGCGGACAGCGAAGGAGCTCTCCAGTTTCCTGGGCCTCGCCTCATTCTGTAGGAAATTTGTGAAAGATTTTTCAGAGATTGCCGCGCCCCTGTTTGAGATTTCCAGCCCGGATAACTTTCAATGGACTGACGGGGCCCAGGTGGCGTTCGATCAGCTTAAGACAGCACTGGCCTCGGCACCAGTTGTCGCGCTCCCCCGCTTTGGGCCCGATGCAGGTGACTTTACGCTAGATTGTGACGCCAGTGATGTAGGGATAGGGGCAGTGCTGATGCAGCAGCAGAATGGGTTAGATCGTATCATTGCGTTTGGAAGCCAACGCCTGTCAAAATCTCAAAGGAATTATTCCACCACCAAGAAGGAACTGTTAGCTTGTGTTGTATTTGTCCAACATTTTTCGCATTATTTGCAGGGGAAAAAGTTCAAACTACGCACTGATCACAGCAGTCTACAATGGCTGATGAATTTCAGAAACCCTTCTGGCATGTTGGCTCGCTGGTTGGACATATTGGGTGGCTTCTCTTTTGAGATTATTTACAGACCTGGTTCGGAGAATGGAGCTGCAGATGCGTTGAGCAGGAGGCCGTCTGACGCTGTGGACGCCGGCTGTCAGACCGAGGAAGTGTCAGCTGCCAGGTGTGACCGAATCACGAGCAATGACTGGTCGTTAAGTTACATTCAGGCGGAGCAGAGCAGAGACGCAGGTATCGCGGAGATCACCTGTCATTTGTCGGCGGGCCGGCGTCCGACGCGGCGTCAGGTGTCCGTCAGCGCCCGTCCACTGCTGCGACAGTGGCCGCGCTTGCGGCTGGTGGAGGGTGTCCTGTTCAGGGTCTACAGGCGGCGCCCGCGGGGTGATGACCGACTTCAGGTGGTGATTCCTCCTCAGCTGGTTTCTGGCGTGCTGACGTCACTGCATGCCGGCTCTACGGGTGGACACTTTAGCAGGGAGAAACTCCTCTCACAGGTGCGGCTGCGGTTCTGGTGGCCCACAGTGACAGCTGACGTGAATGCATATTGTCGAGGATGCGAGCGATGCTGTTCAGCCAACGCTCCTGTCCCGCAGCCGTGCGCTCCGATGGGGGAATTGAGATCGTCTGAACCGTGGGAAACGGTGTCCATTGATTTTCTCACGAACTTGCCTCCCACAGCACGCGGCAACAAGCATCTCTTAGTTTGTACTGACCATTTTACCCGTTTCTGTGACGTGTTTGCATTGCCTGATATGTCTGCGACGACCGTTGCTACAACCTTGGTGGAAGGTCTCTTTTCGCGATTCGGCTGTCCAAAATATTTACACTCAGATTGTGCCGCGAACTTTCGCAGCCAGGTTGTGAGCGAGGTGTGTCGCCTAATGGGCATTAAGAAAACCAACACGTCAACTTCACACCCTCAGGGAGATGGTAAATGCGAGAGAATGATGCGCACAATTTTGGGCATGCTGTCGAAATATCTTGATGACAATCATGACACGTGGGATGAGCACTTACCTCTGCTCATGATGGGATATAGGGCACAAGTACACAAATCGCTGGGGTATAGTCCATTCTTTCTCATGTTTGGACGTGAGCCGAGACTCCCAATTGATGTTGAGATAGACGTGCCCCGTACTTTTAAATCTGCCTCCATCACAGCGTATGTTGATCATTTGTGTGCGGGTCTCCGGAACGCGTATCAGGCTGCCATTCGCCAGTCTGACCGGAGTAATGCTCGCAACAAACGCTTGTATGAGCGCAGATTGAATGAGTTCACGTACCGCCCAGGTGACCCGGTGTACGTGCTTAAGCGTGCGGCCAGCAGAGGCGAATATTACAAGTTCGCACGTCCTTGGAAGTCAGCAACGGTTGTATCTCAAGTAGGTGACCTCAATTTCAGGATCCGGATGGAGGACGGCGGGAAAATGTTGCTGGTACACCACAACCGACTGAAACCGCGCCCTCTTCACAGATCGGATATACCAGAACAGGACGAGAGCGGGGAGAATGGGTCTGAGAATGTCCCGGGTCCCGTGCCGGGGCCAGTACCCCAGTCCCGTTCTGTGGGGGGTCCCGTGCAAAGTGAGCATGCCCGTGACACTGACGGGTCTGAGAAAGTCCCGTGTCCCGTGCCGGGGCCGGTACCCCAGTCCCGTTCTGTGGGGGGTCCCGTGCAAAGTGAGCATGCCCGTGACACTGACGCGAGTGTGAGTTCCGCAGCCGGTGGTGATCGGACTGATGTGTGCACGGCGGAGTCCGCCCGGGGTGAACGCGGTCCCGCAGGAACAATTGTGTCCGATTCACATTCCAGTGACGTCGGGCCCGTGTCTCGCTCCCTGTCTGATTCGACTGCTGATGTGGCGGCGTCACTGTCTGATTCACATGTTGGTAGCGGGACATCATGTCCTCATTTGTCTGCTGGTGATGTGACGTCATTGTCTGATTCACTGAGTGGTACGGCGCCAGTTCGGGACCCCTTGTCTGATGCACCTCCCGCTGGTGTGGCGGGACCACCTGCGTCTGATGAGCTTCCCCTACGTGGGGAAGGGGTGGCTAGCCCTGAGCGGGTGCCGCGTCGGTCGCAGAGGGTCAGGGTACCTCCAGATAGATATGGATTCCCTCATGTAATGCGGCTGATTCAGCTCGACGGCTGTTTTTGATTGATTTGCAGTCACGAAGTTACTTTGCCCAAGCCTATAGTCTGTAAGTTAGATATAAGTTAACGAGTGTCGCTGCACGCCTACCGTTGCCGCCCTTCATGCATTGCACGAACGACGCAGTGAGTCAGGATAAAGAGCCGGGTTCAGAGTTCAGGCCTGGTTCGAGCCGCAGTTGGAATGGTTTCAAGCACAGCGTGTGTGTTGTGGATGGTCTGATCGTTACGAGCTGACTACATCAGTTGTTTGTTTTATGTGTCTTGGGAAAGCAACAAATCGCTAATGTTTAATTTCTGTGTCCCCAGGGCTGGGTGGCAGTGAATGGCGCGTCTCAGGACTGGACATTAGACTGGACTGGCAGGAGAACGGACAGTGGCGGCGCGATGTGGCGCAACACGGTGGTGCCGACACGCCGCTCGGTGTGATCAATAGTGAGCCGTGCGCAGAGCTTCACTGTGTATCGAGTGTGGGGCGCTTGAATGGTGCTGTTGTGTACAGTGTAGCTACGTTGGTGAGACGTCTATACGCCCCATGTTAGTGATATCCCGTTGATGGGAGTGCCGTGGCGGGATTGGTGAGTTTGCCGTGGAATGTTCCGAGCTCACGTTCTCAGTGTTTCAATTGTAGGGAGGGAGGGATGTAGAGGTTGTTGATTATAGCTATAGTGAGCCGGTCGGTTGGCCGGCTGGCGGCGCGCTGGCCGCCGAGTTGGGTCTTGGTGTGCGCCGCGGGCGCTAGTCACGTGACCGTGACTGGCCCGAGGTCGGGCCGCTGATGCGGCCGGGAGTCTGGTCTGAGGCGGTGACCGGTGCGGACCGGTGCCCGTGCTTACGTGCTACGTACGTGCTTACCTGCCGAGACGTATAATATAAGTGAATACGTGATATCTTACAATAACAGTAAAACCAAATAAAATCACTCGCTACCGGTCGCGTTGCATTCACCATTGTAAGAGACGACAGGGGCGGTCGCAGACTTGGAGTTTGGGGGGGGGGCCAACTTGGCAAAGGGGCCCCTGCGCTGACCCGGGGGGGCCCGGTGCTAGCTTAAAGGGGCCCACGGGCGTAGTGCACGGGTGCAGAAATCCAGGCCATGGCCGGTGAAGCGGGGGGGGGGGGGGGTAGGGAGCGGCACCCGAGCGGAGGCTCAATGCGAGCTTTGAGGGTGTACCATGTCGAAAAGGTACCGATAAGTGCATTTTGAAGCATTGATATTGTCAAGAATTCACGCAACTGTGAATGGATTACCGCAAAAGTAAAGGCGGCTTAGGCGGCTAACTTTGCCATTTTCTAAGATCATCGTGCTAAAACTTTTGACAGTGGGTCATCGGTATCTGTTCACTGTTCAATCACATGTGTTCCGTTTCATCTTTTTTTTTTTTTACTTGGGCACAAATGTAAGTTTTGAAGATCATAACAGTAGCAAATGCTTCGAAAGATGGATAGTGGGCAAAATATCCTAAATTTGTCGTGCTGCATGGAAAGTAGTGTTGCTGAGAACAGGGGGTTTTGTTCCAGATTGTTGTGGATGCAGAATACATTGTCTGCACTCACTGCAGAATTATTGTTGGTGCAACTGCGCCCACTGCACCCATGGTTCCTACACTTATGGGCCCATCGATAGCGCTTCGGCGATACCTATCGCCTAGAGGCTGCAATGGGGCCCTTAGAGTACGGTGTCAGACCCCCCAGAGGCAGGCGTTGGACCCAAGGGTCAGCGAAGGGCCTCAAAGGCCCAGGTAGGGCCCTAGAGGCTGATGTGAGCCTTCAGAGGCAAGTGCATGACCCCCGAAGGTAAGGCATGAGACCCCCAGAGAACATAACAGGGCCATCATTGGCCGGTGTAGAGACCTCATAGGCCAGTTTGGGGCCCCTCAGAGGCTAGTGTGGTGCCTCAGGTGTCGGTATGAGGCACTTAAAGACCGTAATGGGTCTTCAGAAGCCGGCATCGATCCTTCAGAAGCCAGTACGGGGCCCTCAGAGGCACATAAGGGTCAGTTTGGGTCCCAGAGACAGAAATGGGACCATCAGAGGCCGATGTGGGACTTTTAAAGGCTGGTTTGGGCCCTTAGGGGCCAGCACAGGGCCTGCAAAGGGCAGTTTGAGACCATCAGAGACCGAATTGGGCACTCAGAGGCCAATGTGGGCCCTTACAGGCCAGCATGGAGCCCACAGAGGTTAGCGTGGGGGCCCTAAAAGACCGACATGAGCCGGCGTTGGACCCAGAGGCCAGTAGAGGGCCCTCAAAGGCCAAGATGGGCTCTCAGAGGCCGATGCGGGCCCTTAGAGGCCGGCATCGGGTCTTCAGAAGCTCGTGCGGGGCCCTCAGAGGCTAAGGTGGGTCCTTACAGGCCAGCACGGGCCCTCAGAGGTCAGTGTGGGGCCCTAGAAGACCGGCATAGGCCGGCGTTGGACCCCAGACAGAAGGCCCTCATAGGCCACGATGGGCCCTCAGAAGCCGATGCTGACCCTTAGAGGCCGGCATCGGGTCTTCAGAATTCAGTGCGGGGGAGGGCCCTCAGAGGCTAATGTGGGCCCTTACAGGCCAGCATGGGGCCCTCAGAGGTCAGAATGGGACCCTAAAAGACTGGCATTGGCCGGCGTTGGACCCCAGAGGCCAGTAGAGGGCCCTCGAAGGTCAAGATGGGCCCTCAGAGGCCGATGCGGGCCCTTAGAGGCCGGCATCGGGTCTTCAGAATTCAGTGCGGGGCCCATAGAGACTAATGTGTGTCCTTACAGGCCAGCATGGGGCCCTCAGAGGTCAGTGTGGGGCCCTAAAAGACCGGCATGGGCCGGCATTGGACCCCAGAGGCCAGCGGAGGGCCCTCAAAGGCCAAGGTGGGCCCTCAAAGGCCAAGATGGGCCCTCAGACGCCGATGCGGGTCGGCCGGCATTGGGTCTTCAGAATCCAGTGCGGGGGCCCTCAGAGGCTAATGTGGGTCCTTACAGGCCAGCATGGGCCCTTAGAGGTCAGTTTGGGGCCCTAAAAGGCCGGCATGGGCCGGCATTGGAACCCAGAAACCAGCGGAGGGCCCTCAAAGGCCAAGATGGGCCCCCAGAGGCCGATGCGGGCTCTTAAAGGCCGACATCGGGTCTTCAGAATCCAGCGCAGGGCCCTCACAGACAATTATTAAAGGCTGGTCTTGGGACTCGAGAGACAGAAATGAGGCCACCAGATGCCGGTGTGAGACTATCAGACGCCGGTTGGGCCCCTAAGGCCGGTTTAGGGGCCCTCAAAGGCCAGTGGAGGGCCCTCAGAGGTCAATGTGGGTCCTCAGCGGTCAATGTGGACGCATGACCGCCACTGAAGGGCCCTCAGAGGTCCGTGTAGGACCCTCAAAGACTGGTATGAGAGCTGTTAATAGCTGGCGTGGGTTTCTCGAGCCTCGTGACAATCGAATACGGGCCAGGGCCCCATACGGCCATGGGGGCCCATCGGTTGTTTGGGGGGGGGGGCCAAATGATATGATGGCCCCCCCTGATTTGCCTTTGGGGGGGCCATGGCCCTGATGGCCCCCCCCCCTGCGACCGCCACTGAGAGACGATCATTGCCTTGAGATAATGCAAGTCTTTTACTTAACCCTCGCCCCGTTGGGGGGGGGGGGGCATTTTGGCCCCCCTGTTGTTTCTCCTGAATAGCAAGAAACGGCGGCGCCAAATTTTCAGTACCTTCCCCGGCATCAATTTGACACCTTCACACCGAATTTCAAGTCTTAGGTCACCTTAGGTCAGGAGTTATTGAGGTCAAACTGAGGTCATGTTCGAGCAAAAATGTGCAAAAAACATGCAATCTTGAAACGCTCACCAAATTTACAGTTACCAAGCAATTTCGAAGTTCTTTATATGGTCTAGTAGACAAAAAGCGGCGCTACAAAACTGCTATCTCGAATCTTCAAAATTTTGGGTTTTTGACCCCCAAAAATTCAAAAAATGTTTTTTTAGAAAAACTAAAAAAATCCAAAAAATTTCCGAATTTCGAAAAAAACCGGAATATATATGATAGTCCTTGTGCTCTTCTATATACATACCAAATTTCAGATCGATATCTCGTTTTTTTGGCCAAGTTATAGCGAAAAAACTTCAAAAATGATGACGTCAAATTTTTGAACTCAATTTTTAGCGATTCTAGACCACGTAGGGCAAAACAAAGACCACCATTGAACTCCCCGTGACGAGCTGCATCGAATCGATACCCATTTTATGCAAAAATATCAACTTTGAAATCTGACCTTATTTGACCTGACCTTGACCTGACCTTGACCAAAACGTGACCTTAACTGGCCCAAAACTCTGCCTGACCCACATAATCGCATTTGTCACGTAAAATGGACCATAAAACATGTATCACATGACACTTTCATATTGTGACCCCCCCAGTGACCTGACCTCTGTGACCTGACCTGGTATCAGTGGCCTCAAATAGCAAAATATGTGTTTGAAGAACATTTCCCCATCGATGATTTTCAATGAAATGCATTTTACTCGATTTTACAACGCATCTCTTGAAATGCCTTTAAACGGTGAAAATTCGACCTTTGACCTGACCTGTGACGTCATCGGTTTGACCTAGGTCAATAAAATTGGGTCACAAGGTAGTTCCCTGATAGGGCTATCCAACACCGTTTGCCGCTTGCCGCTAGGTTGCGTGGTTCTCGAGATCTTAGGGGGGGGGGGGGCAAATTGCCCCCCCCCCCAACGGGGCGCGTTGCTCGGCAGAGCCCAACGGGGCGCAAGCTTATTGATAGAAAGGATGTGGCTGACCTGGCCGACAAAATGACATGTCAACCGGCAACCCGCCAGATCCGCGATGGGAACCATGTGAACGCTGCAGCTGACCCTAGCCAAGTCACGAATGGGTCGTACACTCGGAATCGGTTCCGAGGGAGCCGAGGTCATGTTCCACGCTAGCCTGTCGGCGCGACCATGAGCCGAGACGGGCCGCCCGAGACGGTACCCGTGACTCACTCGCGGCGTCAGGCTCGGCTCGGCGTCGGCCGGCCGGGGCCGCTCCAAGGTGGGCCCCTACCTGCGGCTACCTGTACCTACCCACTCCGGCCAGACAGATAGGCAGCTGAAACACCACTGCAAAGCCAACTGGCGCACAAAGCAATGAAACCACCACATCCGCTCCTCAAAAGCACATCAGTGCGCTGCATTACAGTTTTCTCGCCTCTCGGAAAGACAGACTCAGGCACAAGGCAGTCACTGCATGTTGAGGCAGCACTAGCAGTGAATTTTGTGTGAAAGCGAATTCATCAAACACCCCAACGTATCCAGTAGCAGTAGGACTCACCTTAAATTGAGATCCCTGCGTCGCTCCGACGTATCTCCGAAATGTGCAACCCACGCGCTCACGCAGCCGAGCTCAGGTATGCCAGGAATTGGACAAAGAATCCCGACAACGCGGCGCCACCGCGCAGCCGCTCTGCGCACAACAGAAAGGCCAGGCGCGGCCAACGGCGAAACATTTAGTCGGTTCTTATTTTAGCGGCCACTGCTTTTCGGTCCTGTCGGCATATTTGAGCAAGTTGCATGAAGATTCCACACGTGCTGATACAGCAGTAGTGATGCTAAATCATATGTGTTACTTTTGGCTTTCAACTCGTCCGAAAGACCTACGAACAAGTGCCATTTCATCTATGACGTCATATCTGAAAATAGCCCTGCCACTGAGCCAGCTTCTAGTTGTATCTATTCTCGCTACGTGGCGCCACATGACGGAACGCGATCGCTGCGCCATCTATAAGCACTAGCAACCGCAGTCGACGATTGAAGACGCAGGCCGATGCGGTAGGTAACCGTGCCTAAGTCATGGCCTATGAGCCCCTTCATTATCATTTCAAATTAACAGCTCAAAATGAGCCCGAAATGATACATGTTTATACCTGCAATAAGAAGCCAGGACTCTCACGTCGAAGATTTTCTACCCACGGGCGACGCTAATTCCGTGTCTCCCCATGTTCCCTCGTTCCCGGAGTCGGACAGTCACCGCCAGCCGCAGGGCCAAAGATAGACACCGGTTGGCCAGCCCGCCTCTGCAGGAAACAGACGCGCTCAGCGTAGTTCTGCCACTGCAATTTATTACCTGCCGATACCGTGGGCGGCGGCAGCGTATCACAAGGTGGAGAGGCCGCGAGCGCGCCGCCGTCACACACAGAGAGCTACGCGGCGCGGCGGCGACCGGCCAGCCGCGCCCCTACCACACAGGAGCCGAGTACACTGACGGCCGGCGGCGCGGCGCCGAGCGCGCGCTCACGCGCCGCCGCCGCCGCCACCGGTTAATCAGAATATAGATATCACACACCGCTAGGTATTAATACAAAGGTGAAACCGCTACGTTTGTACGTAATGCAAAAATCACATTGAAGAACTGGACGGCGGCGCCCCGGGCGGACCGCGTCGCTACAGTGACTACGGGCGGCGCGCGCCCCTACCAAAGCCCCACCGAGCCGGACCGGCAGCCGCCGGCGCCCGCACAGCCGCCCCGGATCACACATATGAAAAATAGACTATTATGCAAAACTTCTCTAGCTAGCGTAGTGAAAGTGCACGTGTGATCACAAGGAGAGTAGTAGCCGAAGGGGCGGTGGAGCGGGGGGCAGCCGGGCGGCGGCGCGCCCGCTCCGGCCGGCCGCACTATTTGATTATCGAGCGCGCGGGCGCGGCGCGGCGCGGCCGGGGGCGGCCGGGACGGGAGCCGGTGGAATGGAGACAGGAGGGAGGCCGTCGCCCGGCCCGGCGGCCGCCACACACTGAACAGTCCCTGAAGCGTGCGGCGCGCCGGCCGCGCTATATGCTAGTCTGTCTTTGTCGGCGGCTGGCCGCGTAAAGTGGTCCGCAGGAGGGGTAAAACGCGGTCCGGCCGGGCGCCCGCCGCCCGTCCCAGCCACGCCACGCCGCCGCCACACAGGGCATGCATGTCGGCGGCGGCAGACCGACGGGGCGGCGACGGGCGCGCCCGGCCGGGGAGGGGGAGGGGGGGGGAGGGGGTCGGCCGGGAGCCGGAGAGGGAAGCAACCTAGTTCATTGGGGCACCCGCCCGCCCCCGGAGCAATACATACAGCGTCCGTATGTAGCGGCAGCCCGCGGCTGACCAATTAAAAGTCCGGCCCGCTCGCCAACGACAACCTGCCTAACGAGGGAAGAAGCCTAGCCCTGCCTACCGCGCCGGGGACCACGCACCGGCCCCAATCCGAGAGAATCATGTCCAACAACGAGAAAAACGAACGCCGAACACCACAACCAATCTAAAATGCCACACCTCTGAAACGCCGCCGGCAATGGGAAAGCATTGCAAGTTAAAGCTACTAGATCACCTACACACTACAGCACCGGACTCGCGCGGAGGGCCAAGGCACCACTCGTTACATAGACGCTACACGGCGGCGCCGGCCCACCGGGCCTACATGATTACACAGCGCACACCCAACATCGAAACCGACTAAGAACGAACGCTAACATAAAGCCAGCCTAAATGTCAACACTCAAACACCGCCAAACACCGAGGCCGCGCCCGCGCCGCTAAAACCAACCAACATAAAAACCAACCAACCCAAGCGAGCGAGCGAGCAAGATAGAGGGAGCGGGTACGGGTAGTTGCGCCGCTACTCGGCCAGCCAGAGCGGCTGGTACTGCGACTTGCTCGGGCTGAGCGCGGCGTAGTTGAACGCGCCGGCCACCTGCGGGTGTCCGCTGAACACGCTGGGCAGGTGGGCCGGCAGCGGGTGGCCAGACGGGTGCGCCGTCAGCACCGGCCGCGCCGAGCTGTGGTGTGCCGGCGGCGGCAGCAGCCTGCGGGCGCAGGGACACACACAGTCAGACACACGGCCACCGGGCACAGCAACAGACTACACCATACAGCACCACAGACCACACCATGAAGCGCCACGGACCACACCATACAGCACCACAGACTACACCATACAGCACCACAGACCACACCATGCAGCGCCACGGACCACACCATACAGCACCACAGACCACACCATACAGCACCACAGACCACATCATACAGCACCACAGACCACACCATGCAGCGCCACGGACCACACCATACAGCACCTCAGACCACACGATACAGCACCACAGACCACACCAAACACACAGACCACACCAAACACATAGACCACACCATACAGCGCCACATACCACACCATACAGCGGTACAGACCACACTATACAGCACCACAGACCACACCATACAGCGGTACAGACCACACCATACAGCGGTACAGACCACACCATAGAGCGGTACATACCACACCATACAGCACCACAGACCACACCATACAGCGTCACAGACCACACCAATCACAGACCACGCCATACAGTGCCATGGACCCCACCAAACACACAGATCACACCAGACAGCGGTAGCCGAAAGGCGCCCAGCCAGATATACGGCCGCTGATGACTGAAAAGGGACAAGCATTAGCAATTGTAATAAACGTTACACATAAGCTCTGACAATTCTTGGGTGTTTTAGAACATGATCCCTAAATACTTGGCCTGTTAAGCACTTTCCCTACTCTTGGATTTCAAGAGCAAAATGCACCCGTCCAGCTCAACTGTAAGCAACTCTTTCAATGCCCGAAATAATCATGCCGTCTGGTCGTTCCTCGGCCTACGACGCTGGCTGTTCGGGCCCACCCGGCGCCCAGTCGGCTCCCGTGCGTCGGTGACTCACCCGGCCGGGATCTGCGCCACGGAGCGGCCGGCCGCCGCCGCCGCCAGGTACTGCCCGGCCGCGGCCGCCGCCGCTGCCGCCGACGGCTGTGCCGTGGCCACCGCGTACACCGCCGGCCGGCGGAACTCCCGGAACAGCTCGGGCGCCAGCCGCGGACTGAGCGGCGCCAGCGGCGGCGGCTGCGACACCCACGGGCCCGGCGAGACGTGCGCCGCCGCGTAGTTCCTGCGGAGCACCGGGGGAGGGGCGTCACACGGCGGCCGCGGCCGCAACACGCGCGCACAGAAACGGCAATGGTCCAAAAAATGTACAATTACCGGTGACCTACACAGGCACTTCTGCACACATAAACGTCTCCATTGAGATACCAAAAAGACCACCGAACGAAACCCTTTATAGGCTGACGCAGAATGCCTTCCCCTGTACCCCGAGGACCCTGGCCGGACGGCCCGGGAGCGGCGCGCGCACCTGTAGGAGGCCGCCGCCGAGGCGCGGTAGGCCGCGGCTGCCGCCGCCGCCGCCGCCGGGTCCGGCTGCAGCAGCTCGCGGCCGGCGCCGTGGTGGGGGCGGCCGGCCGGCTGCGAGGCCAGCAGCACCGTGTCGCGCCCGACGGCCGCCGCCGCCGCCGCCGCCAGGTAGTCGCGGTGCGCAGAGGAGACGGCCGGCGCCGGCGCCACCACGTAGCGCGCGCCGGCCGCCGGCTGAGAGTGGGCCGCCGGCGGCAGCGGCTCGGCCGAGCGGTACTCGTCCCGGCGCGCCGACACGTAGCGCACGTCGTCGGCGGCGGGCGGCGGCGGCTCGTCGGCGGCCGGCAGGTAGAGGCTGTGCCGGCGGCCGTCCCACTCGCGGCGCTCCCACTCCTCGGCCTCCGGCGCGGCGGCGGCGGCCTGGTTCAGGTGACACTCGGACTGAGACTTGGCCAGCAGGCGCTTCTTCTGCGAGACGGGCGCCGACGAATGGTAGCCGCTGCAGACAGACAGACATACAGACAGTGTCAGTGACGGGCCGCACCACCGGCAGGCGCCGACACCAGTTACATATGACAGACCGAGACTAAAAAGTTAAAATGATACACGAAGACGAGTACACTTGCAGATCTCAAAGGCTACAGAAATAAGAGAACCACTTATTAAACCCATGCTCCTGCGTGAGAAAAGGGCACCTGTCCACCACGCATCACCAGGGTTCCCGAGCCGAGCGCGGCACAGAGACACGAGGCCGGGCCGGTCCCCAGCCGGCGCCTGGCGCAGACACGGGCCCGCCCCCGGCGCACCTTGTCGACGGCTCCGTTTTGACGACGGCCACGGCCGGCTGGGTATCCTCGTCGCTGTCGTGCACCACCACCACGCGCGCGCGGCCGGCGGCGCGCGGCGGCTGGCGCCGGTCGCGCTCCGACGCGCTGCTGGCCAGCACTGAGGCGGCGCTGCACACCGGGGCGGGGGGGGGGGGGCACAGTGAGCATTGCGGACAGGGTGTGCACACAGTGAAACATGCAGCCCCCACTGCCAGGGCACAGTACACAGCATCTCAGTGGACCGAAAAGGACTGACCCGTAGACAGAGGCAGCGCCTGAATCTAAACAATTAACGGATAAGTCCCGGGGAAGTGTGAATGCCAATATTTCAGACCAGAGGCGTTGCAGGGACCTCGGTTCAATAAGACAACCTCGGAATATCAATAAGACAAAACTGTCTCAGATTTAGCCGGACACAACGTGGCCTGGAATTACACACGCCTTCAAATTCAATACCTATGAGAACGACTTCTCCGACGGTTTTTGAATTTCTCACCAAAAACGACTGCACACGTAAGATCGGACAGACCCGCAAAATATGTGCAACACTCTACACCCGGTGCCGGGGAGGGGGGGGGGGGGGGGTGCCTCCGCCCGTCCTGATCCACGGCGGTGAGGTACGGGGGTAGGGAGGGGGTAGTGGGGTCCAGCCGTGACGTACTGGTGGTGGGCGGCCTCGCTGGGCGTCACGGTGACCGACGGACAGGCGCTACTCGGCAGCACGACGCTCGAGTGGCCGCTGCTCCCGCTGCAACACACGGGCCGGGCGGCACTGAGTACAGGGTACTGGGACACGGGCCGGACGGCACGAGTACCGGGTACTGGGACGGCACTGAGTACCGGGTACTGGGACGGCACTGAGTACCGGGTACTGGGACGGCACGAGTACCGGGTACTGGGACACGGGCCGGACGGCACTGAGTACCGGGTACTGGGACGGCACTGAGTACCGAGTACTGGACAAGGGCCGGACGGCACTGAGTACCGGGTACTGGGACGGCACAGAGTACCGGGTACTGGGACACGGGCCGGACGGCACTGAGTACCGGGTACTGGACACGGGCCGGACGGCACTGAGTACCGGGTACTGGGACGGCACTGAGTACCGAGTACTGGACAAGGGCCGGACGGCACTGAGTACCGGGTACTGGGACGGCACAGAGTACCGGGTACTGGGACACGGGCCGGACGGCACTGAGTACCGGGTACTGGACACGGGCCGGACGGCACTGAGTACCGGGTACTGGGACGGCACTGAGTACCGGGTACTGGGACACGGGCCGGGCGGCACGAGTACCGGGTACTGGGCGGCGGGCCGGGACGGCACGAGTTCCGGGTACTGGGACACGGGCCGGACGGCACGAGTACCGGGTATTGGGCGGCGCGCGCGCTCACATCCACGGGACGGACCCACGGGAGGACAAACCGAGTCGGCGTGGAATGAGGAAGGAATGGCGGACCATCGCGGTGGCCGTTGATTCGCCATCCCCGCTTAGCCTAGAGAACAACCGACATCCTACTTTACACAGTACAAATACATGCAACGAAATGAGAGAGGAAAATAGATAACCATTCAGTAGGCAGCTCCTCTCAGACAAGAGCGCGCCAGTGACGAGCAGCGTGCGCAAAGGAGCCCCGCGGTTCGGCGAGCACTCAGAGGTCTGCACTCACTGTTTGTCAGCTGGCGCGCGGCCGGCTGTCTCGTCGTCGCTGTCCGAGATGGTGATCACCGACACGGTCGGCGACGGCGTGTCCCGGATGGTGATGGTCGGCTGACCGCGCCGGCCCGCCGCCCGACGGCCGCCGCCGCTGGGCTCGCCGCCGCGCCGAGACTCGTCCACTGACCAACAGAAAACACCACGTCAACAGCGGGCTCCGCAGTCAGTCCGAACAATCAGACAGCGCACACCCGGCCGAAGCAGAGGTATGTCCACTGGTGAGCTGAGCACAGGACGGCAGCCTCAGACTCACCGCCGAGCACAAGGAAGTTCTTTCAGCCGGCTGAGCACAGGACAGGTCAGACTCACCGCTGCTCTCCTCCTTGGGCTTCTTTTTGACGGGGCTGATGTGTGAGACGGGCTCCTTCTTCTCCACGTAGAGCGCGCCGCGCCGCGAGCTGTCCCCTGGAGAGAGGGAGAGGAAAGTTAACAATTAAAACATCAAGACATCTTTCACAATATGCTTAGCTGCGCCGAACAAGAGGGACTGCCGGGTCGGTACGGCCCCTGAAATAAGCCGGGCTATCACGGGAAATGGCCAGATTTACCAGTCATCAAACGACGCCGAAACGCATAAGACGAAGGTCTATGTTTCTTCGGTCAGCTCTTAAGTCACACGAAAAAAACGAGCGTTATGAATAAATTTTGACCATTGAGGCCTCGCCAGCGGTACTAACCGCTGCTCTCTTCCTTGGGCTTCTTTTTGACGGGGCTGATGTGCGAGACGGGCTCCTTCTTCTCCACGTAGAGGGCGTGCGGTGCGCCGGCCGGCGGTCGCGGCGCACCGCTCCGCTTGCTCGGCCGCTGGCTGTACTGGCCGCCGCCGTGCGCCGGCGCCGGGGCCGGCGGGGGCGCGGGCGCGGGCGCCGGAGCGGGCGCGGCGCGCGGCCGGGGCACCATCTCGGCGGCCTGCAGCAGCATGTCCGGGTACATGGAGCCCGGCTGGTCCTGCCGGACACCGGCAGACCGTCAGACCCGCCGACAGACCACCGCCGTCATACAGCTCATCTCGCCGACCAGTCACACGGACCACCAGGCCCGGTCAAACAGACGCGCCGACCGGGCCCGGTGACACGGCTCCCCTCCCAGTGCGGTACACTCTGCGCCACACTCGCCTCCGTCTGACACCCGGCGCCCACCAGTCGGCGCCCCTCCGGCCCGCCCCAGTCGGCGCCCCGCCTACCTGGAGGAAGGAGGCGCTCTCGACGAGCACCGGCCGCGGCTGCGAG
Organism: Amphibalanus amphitrite; assembly: GCF_019059575.1. Classification (NCBI taxonomy): domain Eukaryota; kingdom Metazoa; phylum Arthropoda; class Thecostraca; order Balanomorpha; family Balanidae; genus Amphibalanus; species Amphibalanus amphitrite. Next base: position 1,834,669 of record NW_024881512.1, on the reverse strand, counting down.
AGCCGCCAGTCGGCGCTGTCCGGCAGCAGCGCGGCAGACGGCTGCAGCGCCGCCGCCGCCGCCGGCTGCTGCCACGACGGCACGAACGTCATCTGCCTGCTGCCGGCCGCCGGCCACGAGCTGCCGTTCTGCTGCGCAGCGGGGGAGGGGGCGTCAGGGGGGCACAGCCAACACCACACAGCCAACGGGTGACATGAACTGCTGCCAGGCCAAGCACGGCTGTCACGATGCGCTTATACCTTATCTGAAGCAGATTACGACTTAGCGACTGGTTCCAAGAGGGACACCATCACTTAGAATCACCATTACTTCAGCGAGAACATTAATGCTTGGTAGTTAGCGTCCAATCAGCCGACGGAAATACATATACGAGTAACAACCGAGACGGCAAAAAGCTTCGATCACCAGGCGATGCGACACAGCACAGCAGACACAGTCAAGTGGCGTTATAATAGGACAACACGTGACTCCAGCCGAGCGCTAGCGCTGCCGTCACAGTCACCAGCCAGCCCACCGGACCTTGTAGCCACACGGGGACACCTCACCGCAGCGTCTTTAGCTTTACCATTACAGCGGCGGGCGAGCCGGCGCCTTGCGCCGTCTCACATGCGGGCGGACGTGGCGGCTGGGGAGCTCTAGGTGCGGCAGAGGTTCTACGGTCCGAGGCCCATCCACGACTACTCTGCCATGCGGGTCACTGGTCGGACCAGACAAACAGACAAACAGACATGCGGACGACAGCCCGAGGGAGAGCAGAGGCCGCGGCTGGCCCCAAGACGCGTCGGTACTCACCGCAAACAGCATCGGCCGGCCGGACTGTTCTACCATGGAGACGGGCACGTACTGCTGCTGGGGCACCTACGGCGCACGGGCAGAGACAGAGAGATAGACAGATAGAGAGACAGAGATAGAGACAGAGAGGGAAGACCAGGGTGTGTCAGACTACCGAGGCGCTCTACAGTGGGAGACACGCACAAACACGGACGCGCCGGGTACCCCGCGGCAGGCGGGCCGGGACGATTGATGGGGTTCACGGGACAGTAGGGCGGAAAATGGACTGAGACTGACGGCGCCTGGAGCTGTTGGCTGGGCATACGTATGGGATAGCCAGGATCATGGTTCGACAGGACGGTGACCAGGAACTGCGCGGGCAGAAGTGAGGAGGCCCACGATCTACGGTTCATCGTTCTACAAAGCGACTCCCGGCGGCTGGCTGTGTCCGCCCTAGCTAACGGCCGGCGGGCGGCCGGCGCGGGCCTCACCTGGTAGGTCTGCGGGTGCGGCGGGCACAGCAGTGACGGCACCAGCTGGTGCTGGTAGGAGGCGGCCACGCGCGACGAGCCGTACTGGCGCTGGGTGCGCGGCTGGTAAAACTGGTACTGGGAACGAACAGCGGCCGGGCGTCAGCACACGCGGCGCACAGGCACACATACACCACTGAGACCAATGGGCAGCTCAGAGACGAGCACCGTATCACATGGCGACTCTGGAAGTTCACACACGCAGCCCGAGTGGGACGGCGGCCCTTGGGTCGGTAGTGAGCGCGCCGGCGGCTCACCTGGTTGGGCAGCTGGTTGTTGAAGGTGATGGCCACGTTGCCGACGCTGGTGGGCACCAGGTTGACCAGCTGGGCGGGCGCGGCGGCGGCCGGCGCGGCCGGCGCGGCAGCCGCCGCCGGCTGCGGCGTGAACACGTGCCGGCGGCACACCTCCATCATCTGCACCGACGCCTTGACGTTGGCGCAGTGAGAGTAGTCCACCAGGTGCGACAGCGTTACGAACGCATGGTTCAGCGCCTCGGGCGGCATCACCCGACGCTCCTGGGGGCGGCGGCGGCGGCGTTACTCGGCGGCCGGGACCAGGGAGCCACTCGGCAGAACGAGCACACACACCGAGTACAGAGTGACACAGAAATGGCGAACAACGTAGGACGTCTTACTACGGCGGGTAAGGCAATCCCCGTGTCCCATGTTCCGGCCCTTCCCAGCCGCGCGGGCCCGGTCCGGCGGCGGCGACCCACCTGATCCATGGTGAGCATCCGCTTGATGAGGTCGATGAACTCTCGCCTGTCCGTCTTCTCTGCGAGCAGCTCGCCACTCTCCAGGTCCTGCGGCACGTTCACCTGCGCCATGTCGTCCAGACAGTTGAAGATGTACTTGCGCGCCTCCTTCGACTTGATGCCAGTCTCAGACTCGTGCTCCTCGGGTGTCTGTCGGCGCGCGAAGGCAGACAAGGCGGTCAGCTAAGGGGTTCTGCGACTCGCGCGCTTAGAAAGTCAGTCAACAAAAGGGGGCAGACTAGGCAGAAGTCGAGTGACATGGATCACAACAATACATACTAACCACGACCGGCAGTATTCGCAGTAACTGCCGAAAACGCGTGAGACATTTCCGGTCGGCCCACATGACTCATGACAACTCCGGTGAGCAATGTAAATTGATGTGAGAGGGTCGAGGGAACAGAAAGTTTGCTGAAATTGTAATATTTGGAGACACCACCAGACAGGAAGAGGAGCAAATGAAAAAAATCCCAGCAGGTTCAAGGTCAGACAGCTAAGCCGTGACTCCTATATTTCCTGTGCGGCTCTGATATCTGTACATCAAAATGCGTGCATAATGATGACCGTTTACATTTAGTAAATATAGAATTAAATCAAATCATTCACATCCAGTCAGATAAATCAGCGGTAGAATATAAATATGAGCACGGTGACAATAGGGCCTCTGTTGACAGTTGGTCCGGTGAGTTCCGTCCCGTTCCGTGGCACTATTATTGCCGGTGCTCGCCGGCTCCGCGGCCAGCCCAGGCCAGACAACACGGCCGGGCGTTGCGCAACTGCAGTTGGGCCCGGCCGGGAGCGCGCCGCGGTGGCGCAATCTGCAGACACCGGAACCGGGCCCGGTCTGCGCAGCCGCGCCGCGGCGGCCGAGACGAGGGACGGTCCGCGCCACCGGCACAGACAACACGGACGGGCCCCAGCCCGGACCTCACGCACCTTGAGCCGCCAGCACGGGTAGTTCTGGTCGACGTCCCGGTAGAAGAAGCGCGTCGTCTTGGTGGCGTTGTTGAGCATGTGTTCGGGCGGCTGTCCCTGCGTCTGGCGGATGTAGCGGATCTGGTCGTACTCGGAGCTGCCCGGGTACAGCGGCCAGCCCAGGAACAGCTCGGCGATCACACAGCCCAGCGACCACATGTCGATCGCCTCGCAGAACGGCAGACCTGGCGCAGCGCGCCGCACACACCGTCAGTCACCGGTACACAAGGCGGTACGGTACAGAACGGTACGGTGTCAGTAGGTACACGGTCAGTCAGCGGTACACAAGGCGGTACGGTACAGAACGGTACGGTGTCAGTAGGTACACGGTCAGTCAGCGGTACACAAGGCGGTACGGTACAGAACGGTACGGTGTCAGTAGGTACACGGTCAGTCAGCGGTACACAGGTCAGCGCACGGCGTACTCAGTGAACTGTCAGTGCCATACACAAGGCGGTGCGGTACAGCACGGTACGGTGTCAGAGGTGTCTCATTAAAGGTAGTGTGCCAGCTTTCCTGGACCATATGGAGTTAATGACCCGGATAAGGAGAACCGGATTTTTAGAACTTATCCATACCTTCAAAACTCATGGAAACGTCTTAAATTCATCAAATTTTGAGTACCCAGTGCGAAATTCGCCCCGACGGGTTGTCGGTCGTACCCCAACCACATTTCACACCACTATGAACAATAAATGCACACACTAAAATCGCTATTACCGATAGGCTCATCCAATGAAGTTTCGATAAACCCATTCATCATTATCTCCTGCGGTTTCGAACACGCCTGTTAGGTGGCTTCTGCTCAAACTTTGTGGTGCGGTGGTGGTGCGTCGGGCCGCGCGCTCTGACTTCGGCCAAGAAAAATGCGTCAGCTGATCATTGTCATTTCTGCCACTTTCGTGTGGTGAGATGGGTTCATAACTTAAGAGACGGCTGTTTCATATCAATTATTTTACATAAAATCATATTTCAAACCATAAATTAATGTTCGACAGCCAAATTAAAGAAACAATACCAACACAGGCTTACAGTTTAAGTTCGACATTGTCTTGTCTACGATTAGACAGCTGATAACTCATTCCCGTACGTCGTAACTCTATAATGACCTTTGCTTATTGTTACATGTGCGCCGCATTCGCGATTGCTGCCGACGCCTGTTTGCAAGTCAGCCCACTACAGTTATTATACATATCGAAAAACCGATAAACTTTTAGGCGAAAAAAAACACTATTCCAGGCCCATTTTTTTGCGATATTAGGTAAAAACAGGAGCTTCTTATCATAGGAAAAATAAAATGGGAAATCATTGGAAGGTGGCACACTCCCTTTAAATGCTTGTCAGGAGGCTGTGTGTCAGTACACCGATATACAGTGTAGTCATCCCACATGTTTACGATCATTATTTTCCAAACAGATGGGGACGGTTGCTAAGGAGCAGGCAGAAGCAGGATGTGAAGTCCGCGGTCTATGTCTGCGCCTGCCGCCGGTACGCCCGTCCCGCGGGCCGGCCGCCGGACGGCCCCCGATCGGGGCGCCGCAGATAGGCGGCACTGCCGGCCGATAGCGGCCGGAGCCTTTGATCGGCGGAACCGCCGGATTCGGAGACCGACACCGCCGGCAGATACGGCCCAGTCGATTTGTCACCTCCCCCGTACCAAAGAGGCACCACCTCGACCTGTGGCAAAGCGGTGGAGACGCCAGGCACCTCAGCACTACACTCCGTGCCCGACTGGTGTCCATCTTAAATGGTCGGAACTCGGAACGCCAACAATGTACGCCCGATGGTAAACACGAAACCCAAATTCCTGCCCCAGCCGGCGGTCCCAGCGACGCCCGACCACGTGAGAGTTCCCGCCCGGATCCGTGCCAGAACCGACCGGAACAGCCCGGACGGACGGACGGACGGACGGACGGAGGCCTTGGTGCGCTCTCGTGCTGACCTTGAATGGCCGTCCGCTAGCCCGTCCAAGACCGTGACAGCTTGTGTTTTGTGATATACTATCTAAATCAAATATACAAAATTGCATGTTCTTTAGAAATGCCAGTATTTGAAATAGAGTATGTCCAAATTTTAACCAAAGCAAATGAACAGCGGCTTGCAACCTGAATCACTTTTTCTCAGCACTGCGAAGTAATGCGCATGTCTTACCGGCCAATTTTGTCACCGCACATCCACACAAAAGCTGGGGATGCTTCACTAGCGCGATGCGGCTTTTCCTGGGGCCTGCCTTCGGCGCCACGGTGTCGGTCCGCCAGCGGGGCCGGAATATTTACACCGTTACCAAATGAATGTCGGTGACTCACGGCTGACCGGAAAGCCGCGGTATGGCCGCGCTGGCCCTTTATGGGGAAGGCGCCGCCCCGCCGCCGCGCCCCGCCGGCATAGGAGCCTGCGTCCCACTGACGGCATACAGGTTGGTTACAAAATACCGACAAACAAGGACAGGACGTGCCGCCTGTCCCGCATCGGCGGCATCACTCCGCGGATCTACCCGTAACGGTAAAACATTACCGCACGGCAGCGGCCAGCCCTTCCTCGGCGGAAATGCCACAGGGTGCACACCAAATGGCGCCACGGAACTCGAGTGTAGTCTCGGGCAAGCATGATGGACCCACAGGGTATGATCTCTGGCCATCAAGGCGGTCTCACTCACCGAGTATGGTCTCTGGCGATCAGTGCGATCTCACTCACCGAGTATGATCTCTGGCGCGCGGTAGTAGCGACTCTGCAGGTAGGTGTTGCAGACGGCCTTGCTGGCGTGCGAAGCCGAACCGAAGTCGATCACCTTGACGCGGTAGGGCTGCCGGATGGGGTCCACCAGCATGATGTTCTCCGGCTTCAGGTCGGCGTGGATCAGACCCAGTTGCTGCGGGCGAGCGGCGCGGTCCGGGTCAGCGGGACGGGGCGCACAGCGGCCAGCGGCGACCGGCGGCCGCTCAGTGACGCCACCGCTCAGGGTTCATCACATTACAAACACTGCCGTTCATGGTGAGGTGACGGCGGCGGCCTACAGCCACAGAGGGCTCAGACCGCCGGCAGTGCCCCCAGCGACGGGCACCCACTGACGGACACCAGCCGCACAAACATGGTCCCACACCCGCCCCCCCCCCCCCGCGCACGTCTGTTCTCACGGTCAGGGCGACTGCTCTATCAGCACCGACACAGCCAGACCCAATTTACACGGTATGTAGCCGGACTACGAGTCCACATATAACTGAGCGGCGCACCAGCCCGACCGGCCCGAGTCGGGGCACCACCAGTCAGGCTGACATGAGAGCCGTTACAGAGCGACCGCCGGGAGAAACTCTGTCAGATACGCGCGAGTTACCTTGAGTTTTAGCAGCGCCGTCAGCACCTGCTGCAGGATCGGTCTGATGAACTTGAGCGGCAGCGGAGAGAACTTGTTCTGCTTGAGGAAGTCGTACAGGTTCTGCTCCAGCATCTCAAACACCAGACAGGTGTGGTTCTTGTGCTGGAAGCACTCGTGTGCGCGCACGAAGTTGAACTCATCCGCGTTCTCGTGGCTCAGTCGAGACAGGATGGAGACCTGGCGGCGGCCGGTGGGACGGTGTCAATGCCGTACTGACAAGGCCGAGCCGAGATCGGGAGAACGTGGCGTCAGTTACACTACACCCGCTCAGCTGAGCGGGGTCCATTCCGTCCGGTGCGCCAGTGCCGCCGCCGCCGCCCGCTGCGGGGAGCCGGAGAGGCGGCGGGCTGTGACCGACCGGAGCAGATTGGGCCGGGACGGACGGGCGGTAAATCAATGGGGCGCCGACACGGAGCGGCGGCTGAGGCGGCGCGCACACCGGCGGGACAGCCACACCGGCGCACCGCACACCTTCACTGGTTACAGCCGGCAACACATCCGTCCGTACTGAGCGGCGTAAACAAAAACACGGGCCGGCCGGCCGACTCGAAACAAACAGCAGCGAGTGTTTATCAATGACTGCCGCGGCGGCTGGTCGCTGAGACAGCGACTCTGTCGGCGGCCCGGCCCGGCGGCTCACCTCGATCTGACCCTGCCGAGCGTACGACGGATGGTTCTTGAGGATTTTCATGGCCACGATCTCATTGGTGCCTTTCTTCCAGCACTTGACCACCTGGCCGAAGGTGCCGCGGCCCAGGAACTCGAGTACCTCATACTGCGGACACAGAGTGGGTCAGAGTTAGAGTCAGGGCGGTGCACGGCTGCGGGCTACAGGGGACTGGGGCAACAGATTCTCTCAATTGAAATGCGTAAATATATTGTTCCAGAGGCTAAAAAAGCAGAAGATCGCAATATTTTGGTCACACGGATTACATTCACACGGCGTTTTCGAGGAATCCATTGTATTCGGCCGCCAGCAGCCACTCAGCGGAATGTGCAGCGGCAGCGCCCTCGGCCGGCTGGTGCCCCCCAACCTCGCGTGTCGGCGAGGCTGGCCGCCCAGTGCCCACCCGGCGCCGGCGCCCACGGAGATAAGGGTGTCCCGGCCGCCGGCCGCCGACGCGCCGCTCGTTCTCCCAAAGTGAGATTGTCCGCGGCCGTGAATGGCCGCCGCTTCACGTCCGATGAGAGGTATTGAGGTTAACGGCCGGCCGGCTGGGCCAGCCTGTATTCCCGAAAGCCAAGCCATCGGCGCCGGGCGGACGATAAAGCGGGGCGGGAGATCCCGAGTTGGGGTCGGCGCGGGTCACACAATAACCCGGCCCGGCCGGCCGGCCAACGACGCCGTCCAAACAACACACGGGAACACAGGCGCCGCGCGCCCGGCGCCCCCGCCGACTGCGGCGAAATAGCCCGGGCCGCGGAGAGGGCCGCGCGGGAGCGAGCCTAGCACGGCAGCGGCGGCACGGACACTGACGGCTGAAAATGCACACAAAATAGCAGAGCCCTACTGACAGCGCGCCCGCTCCGTGCCGTCGGCGTCGGCGCCGTGACGCGGCCGGGGGCGCACCTGGTTGGTGAGGCTGCAGAGCACCTCATGCTGCACCAGCTGGTAGTCGCCATCGGTGGACGAGCCGGCCGCGGCCGCCGGCTTACTGTGGGACGTCGTCGTGCTGATTTGGGCCGACGATTCCTCGCCGGCATAACACTCTCGGCTCGCAGTCGACTTGCGCTGTCGGCGGGGCGGGGCGGGGCGGGGCGGGCGGTCAGAGGCGCCGCGCGCGTCAGGAAGTGGCCGGGTGACGGCGCCACACCGGCGCTGTCGGGCCGCCGCCGCTCGCGGTCCGCCAACGTGACAGGACCATTTCATGTGATAGCTCTCCTGAGAACTGCGGGCTTAGCGGTCCAACATATCTTTGGAGGCATACTTCAGGCAAAAGATCAGGCAAGCAAGGGATTATGCCGTAAATACACGGACGATTTGCGTCACAAAGCGAAAGTGGCATCGCGAATGATGTCATACAGGTAAGGTCACGGTTAGGACGAATTCCCAGGATACTTGGAAATAGACGCTGGCGCAGATGCAAAATGATAATGCAAAGTTGAATAACAAGCATGCGCAAAAATCCCACGTGTGTATTGCTAAATGCGGCAAACTTCAGTGTACAAGGTAAAATACCGACGGGCTGGCACGTTTCCGTCCGTCACGTCATAAACACTTTTGTCAGTCCGAAAAGTTTATAAAGCGCACGAGTTTGTAGGATCATGTCATCCTCTAAGATTCCTCTGAGTTACAAATTTCGTACCAGCGAGTGGTGAAATCAATGTTGAAAATAACAACATGAGCTACAAGCAGTGTATCACCAATGACAAGAGAAGACGAAGTCATCAAATAATGCGCCAAATTCAACACGTATTCTCACAAATAAAGCACGTGATTTCAATCACGAATTACATCAACTAAAATACGTTACACACTTTGCACACAGTCTCCACAACATTCCGGCGATAAGACCCGTCCCAGTCAGGCAGTAGAGTGAGTTGGCCAGTGCCTCCTCTGTGCGCCACTGAGCAGCCCAGTCTCCTCAGCCGGTCGGTGGGAGGTGTCTCCCCGTGCCGTCCCACTGTGCGGTGACCCCGCCCCCGTGCCGTGACCCCTCCCCCCCGCAGCGGGCGCGGGCGGCTCACCTTAACGCCGCACCTCTGGTAGGTATCTAGGCGTGCGTTTTGGCGCACCATGCGCGACTGTTGCGTGTGACTCTGGCTGGGACTGGGGACATGGCCGTATGGGTCGGCTCGGTACTCCTGCGGGCAGCCGTCCAGCTTCCGGCGCTTGCTGCTCACCTGCAGAGGACAGATCGGCCGGGTCAGACGGGAGGACAGGCCGGCCGGGTCAGACGGGAGGACAGGCCGGCCGGGTCAGACGGGAGGACAGGTCGGCCGGGTCAGACCGGACGCTGGGGACGCCTACCCAGTGCCCCTCTCAATACTACTGACGGTGCCGGCATCACCAGCAGACCAGGCGCGGACGGAGGGAGCACACACAAACGTTTGGAAACGTCACCGAATCACACTGTGACCGACCAGTCCGAAAGTCGGCGGCCAGGGCGAAAGGAAAACCGCAAGTCGCGGGATTTTTGAACGTTAGAACGGTATAACTTCAAGTTTACTACATCAGGCAATACGAATACACTGAGACTGTAGATACATGTAGATACGAATACACTGAGACAAACACGCCGGCACGACAATTTTCCAACCACATGCAAAACATGGCCACAGAATATCTCAATCTAAGGATGGAAAAATAACTAAACGGGTCAAGCATAAAAGCAATATTATTGCGACACAGAGACATCGATCAGCATCAACAGACCGTATCTGTTCGCAATCGAAGGAAAAACCAAGATTCTTACAGATAAGTCGCAGACTACACTGCATCCTTGCATGCGGTATCCAAACATCGACACCGCGCTGTTCCCATTCCAGCCCACCATTCCCGGGCAGTCTGAGCAGTGAGCGGCAGCGGGCGGACCCTCGCACGAACGCAATGTTATAAAAATAGCGGCCCGATCGCAGAGAAATATTGCACCTCTAGTGCGTCACTAACGTGACACTAAACGGATGAGACTGTACTGAGGTGCACGCGCGTAACATCCGGGGGCGAATATTCTCCGGCCACGGACAATAGTTGGAGGCAGGAAAACGGAGAGGTAGAGGGGAAGGAAGGAAGGAGAGAGAGAGAGAGAGAGAGAGAGAGAGAGAGAGAGAGAGAGAGAGAGAGAGAGAGAGAGAGAGAGAGAGAGAGAGAGAGAGAGAGAGAGAGAGAGAGAGAGAGAGAGAGAGAGAGAGAGAGAGAGAGAGAGAGAGAGAGAGAGAGAGAGAGAGAGAGAGAGAGAGAGAGAGAGAGAGAGAGAGAGAGAGAGAGAGAGAGAGAGAGAGAGAGAGAGAGAGAGAGAGAGAGAGAGAGAGAGAGAGAGAGAGAGAGAGAGAGAGAGAGAGAGAGAGAGAGAGAGAGAGAGAGAGAGAGAGAGAGAGAGAGAGAGAGAGAGAGAGAGAGAGAGAGAGAGAGAGAGAGAGAGAGAGAGAGAGAGAGAGAGAGAGAGAGAGAGAGAGAGAGAGAGAGAGAGAGAGAGAGAGAGAGAGAGAGAGAGAGAGAGAGAGAGAGAGAGAGAGAGAGAGAGAGAGAGAGAGAGAGAGAGAGAGAGAGAGAGAGAGAGAGAGAGAGAGAGAGAGAGAGAGAGAGAGAGAGAGAGAGAGAGAGAGAGAGAGAGAGAGAGAGAGAGAGAGAGAGAGAGAGAGAGAGAGAGAGAGAGAGAGAGAGAGAGACGATATAGGAGTGAGGGGAGAGAGCGCGGAGTGGTGTCGTGGTCCGTGGCAAACCCAATTTCCCGCTGATCGGTTTCGAGCGGCGGGGTGGCCGGGTGTCGCGCTGGCTGGCCAGCGGCCGGCGCCAGTGCCGGGCCGGCGGGTGATGCAGGGGCGGGTGGCGACAATCGGCGCTGTCCATCTGCGGCCGGTCGCGGACCGGCGCGCCGCCGCGGCCCGCCGACACACAATACCGCCGACAGTTTGTTCACCCCGACTCGGCTGCGCGCGGCGGCCCGTGTACGGCCGCCGCCACTGCACGGAGCAGCCGGGGACGGGCGGTCCCCGCCGACACCGACCGGCCCGCCACCCCCGCTGACCCGACACACACCCTTTAGGAGGCGCTGACTCACAGGAGGGTCCGTACCGGGCGGGGGACGGGTCGTCAGAGGCGGCGCGCCGTCGGTCCCGGCGGCCGGCGCTCGGGGCTGAGGAGGGGGAGGGGTTCCGGCGCCGGAGTTGGATTGTCTCAGCGTGGGCCCTATCTCCCACGCCGGCTGGCAGCGGACGGCCACAAAAACGGCGGCCGCCGCCCGGCTGCGCTCAGTATATCACATCACTGCCGCGACACCGAGCCGGCGGCACCGCGTCCGACGGCCGGCCGAACCGCGGCCAGTGACAGGCCGTGTCGGGGCAGCTGCATTCGTATCCCCAGATACAGGAACAAGCAATGAAAACACTTCACTGGAACCCGATCATTTTTGGCATTATTTTATACTCATTTCAGCCTAAATGAAAACACTGAATACAATTCAATAAATCACTGTTCAGTTTGTCTTTCACCCCTGCAAATGTTGAATCCCACCACTCATAACCAAGAACTGCATCATGATCCATACCTCTGCCCAATGCCCAGCATAACCCTAGCTTGAATGAAACAGCATGTCACTGTCACATGTCATATAAAAGATATAACTCATAAGGTAACACTCATTCCGACTTCTTCCCAGCCTTAAGACACCTTTTGGTGAATAAACAAATGGCCCCACTTAGCAATGACCAGACACAAAAAGAAACCCAGAGGCAATTCCAGAGGGTCACCTAAGCACATAATTTAGATCAACTGTATAATTCAAACATTAACCCTACCAGAACACATCTGCAAGAGCATTATTCATGAGTTGCACATAAACAACCCATACTAAGGCTAACTTAATTTAAGTATCAAATATGGAAATTCAATTGATATTACCCATAGTCATAGCATGCACCTAATTATCACAAGAATACTTTGATCATTTAGCCAGAGCACATCAAGGTTGGTTTGTAAGGGTAACAAAAAAAAAAAAAACTCACATCATTTCAGCTAAGTCAATGTGCATCCTGAACACTTCTTAGAGGTCATGGAGCAACAATGCTATTTCCTGGCACAATAACAATAACCTGGTAGGTAGTCATTGACAAAAGTACCTGACACCTTGCCAAACAGTTAGGGCAAATTATGCTTCACATACCTACTGATGTCTTAATATGAAGGTGTACTCTAACATATGGTATGTTAGATGTTAGTTTTGGCTTGGTTGAGGGCGAGGCTTTTTAAGTAAATGTCAATAATCTTTATGCTTGAGTTTATTGGACATATGCAAGCCTATGGACATATGCTTTGCCTGTTATATTTGAGTAGCAGATCAAGGTTAAACTTAGTAAAAGCTGACCAATAAAACTGCCATTAATGACGGCTGACTTTCTGAGGGCATCAAGGTCAAAGGCTGTGCTTTGCTTGTTTATTGGGGCTTTAGGGCATGCCAACTACCATCAAAGACTGTGCGAAAATCTAGTAGGTAAGCGCACAAAGTGTAATGACTTTGATACTCCACAGCACTTGGGGCTCAAACTCATCCAATGGGTTTCAAAAAATTTAATAAAATGTGGTTGCCTCAGTCTCAGCTGATTATGCAACAAACTAGGACAAAATGAATATCCCGTTGTGGTCGGAATGACCTATTTTGAGCATGATTACAATGGAAAACACACCACAGCAGCTGTACAAAAAATGCCACTTACATGCAAACCTCCTGGGGCACAGCTGCTACTACTACTTGCTGTATCCACGACAAGGTGAGCATTCATCACCAAGTCCTCCACATATGCCACCACTCTGTCCACGACCACCTTTCCACAATGGTTCAGTGGACACACAGCCACAGGTGCTGGTGCACCAACACACCCAGTGGAAGGTGATCAGTTCTTCAATGCAGCCCCATCTCGAATTCTGGAACAAACCCATCAAACATCAAAAATGCCATCAGAAAAAAAACGGTGTGGCACACGACCACGTTGTTTACCAACGAGAACAACGCAATAGAAGTGGGGCAATAACCTTGCCCTATGACTGACAGAGGTTACAATGAAGATCAGATCAATATGTCAGATGTATACAACAACACATTATTTATGGAAAGAGCTACAAATCGACTTATTTTACCTTTTAAACTTCATTTGATGACCACGCAATACCCAAACAGAAACGCCATTTTCCCCCCGAGGAGAAAGTAACCGACATCTAGCGGGAAAACATTTCTCGTTGTCAGACAAATACGTGGCTCACATTTGTGTATTTTTATTCTCTTTGTTCTTGCTTCACAATTTTCATATATTTCGCCTTGTTTTTTTCAGAAAACTATAAATTTTATTTTTTAATTTTTGAGAAGGAATGCAAATAGGCAAGTGTCGAATCAGCAAAAAGCAAAATTCGAGCAGCATGGAAAATAATGACGTTTCCTCTCTCCTATCTCCCACAGTGTATATAAATACAGTGTCGGCAAATGAGCCTGGTCACGTGACCGGCGGACTCGCCGTTTTTCGAGGGATCCGCACGTGCGGTTGTGGCGGGGGCACCACCCGGTAACTGTGGTGCCGACTCGCTCTCGGCCCCCATAGGGATACAATGGGACCTACTTTTTGATTAGCTCTCCTGACTAAACTAGGACGAATTTTTCAAAGATACAACTAGCACCACATGCAGTCGTGTGTAAGCTTTCTAACGGTACCAAAAACATATTTTTATCGGCAAAATTGAATAAGTACAGGCCCATTTTAGGTTCGATTTGCGCTTATGACGGAAGAGAAGCCACCACTAATTATAAATACAACGAACAAGTGTTGGAAACCGGAGTATAACTGCAGTTTTGAATTACATTAAAGCCATTTTCAGTCACTGCAACCGATGAGTGGAAGTGATCAATGTATTCGGTCACGCATTACCGTTAGGTATTACCTATATTGAATACATAGTACCCACCTACCAACAACACTCGATAGATATGCAACATATCGCAACAAAAATTACCCGACGTTTCGTTGAGGGAAATAATTGTCACATTACAACACAACACTCATAGACATTGTTCTGATCTAGGTATCCTAGATGACCAACTAAGGTTTTGTGCTGAACTGTGCCAGACAGAGCAGTTTTGTCCAAATATGGAAATAAAAAGGAGCATCCATGTTGCTGTGTTTATGCTGGAGCCAATAGTTGATAGGTGTTGATCCGTTCTATTGATGCCGGTAAACAGCGAATCGGGGTTGTCATTGCTACTCGTATTTCAATGCACAATGAATGAAAGTCGTCAAAATGGAATGCCGCATGCCTATTTAACAATAAAAGTTGGATACGAGGGTCCATGCATTCGGGTCCATCGTGGATCGTACAAAAATTGCCCAGCCCGGGTCAGCCCAGAGCCCATTGCTTTCCATAAAAATTGTTTCAGTATCTACTTCGCTGGAGTCAATGAGCTTGTCAATTTCAAAAAAGCTTTGTTGCATTTGTGCATTTGTGCAAACACTTTGCAGTTGTTACGGGCACAACATCCGAAATGCAACATGTTGATGTGCTTACAGCTGTACGCCCGTACTCAGCATGGTTGTCATGAAAGTTGGGGGAGGGGGATTGGGAGGCGGTCACACGTTGAGGGGTCACAGTCCGGGACTTTGACACCCCCCCCCCTTGTACCGCCTGAACGGGAACCTATACTCCATCCTGTCCCGTCCTCTGTATTAGCCGCCTTTAAATCCGCCCGATGACCCTGCTGTTTTTAAAGCCAACCTGAGCTGAGCAAGATAATTCGGTGTAAGCGTCGACAACTGCGATGAGTTGTGTGCTGTCCCCGTGTTCGGCTATAGAATTAAATTTGCACCTCTCGTTTTCGCCATCACCGTAGCCGTGCACTTCCGAAATAAGGATACTCCGGGACAGTTTGCAACAAGTAGATGTCCTATACGGACGCTTTGCACATCCGGTGTCTGTACATATTTCTATATTTAAAACAAATCGAGTGGAATATATTATAACGCAACAGCAGCGTACAGCGGGGATACTGAACAATGCACCATACTCATAAATACATGACGAAGAGCCAACAGACGGCGAGTGCAACAGAACAGCAAAAGAAGTGCAGCTCAAGACGGCGGTCGGTGATAACACTCTTGTGCCCGCGCCTAATGCGCTCCAACGTTGGCGGGGGGGGGGGGGGGGCATGAGGCCATTCAATTCGTTGAGCTACTTTGAACATGTCCCATAGCGGCCTGACAGTAGCAAATGTGTGTTGGCTAGCTACGCAACTGAACAAATCTTCACATAATTTTACTTCCTTTGATTTGCAAATCATTTTACCTGGTAAACGTGCTTGAAAGTAAAATAACAATGAGGTGATTCAGTTTTTGAAAACTTTCCAGAGCAAAGCATATTAAAATACCAGTATAACGCCTTTTGTGGCGACTAACGGAGCGAGCGAGAGGGTGGCCCATGCACGTGCGAAATTGCGAACTCTGGCACATGGACATGCATTGCCTAGTAGGCGCCTACCTACATGCCAACTTTCAGCGCAATCGGCCCAGTAGTTACCGAGATATTGCAACAATTACAAAAGTGACACCTCTTCATTTTGCACGTGGCACGTGCATAAGGGGTCACCCACATGCATCGGGAATAGTCCAATACTTGGTAGAAGGAATGAAACTACCCTACAAAAATTACCGCATGTAAATCGGTCAAGTGGTTGCTGAGATATAAGCGTCGCAAAAGCGTGACCACGGCCGGCCGGCCGCTCATACTCAGAAATTTCCGTTAATCTAAGGAAAGACTACGCTCGCTTCGCTCGCTCCGTAATTAAAACAATATCCCATACGTATTATTAGAGCAACAACAAAGACCGCCGGCCGTCGGTCATGAACACCATTCACCTGTCACTATCACTGGCAGTGGAAACACACACACATACGCGCGCGCGCACACGCACATACACGCCAGCTGCAGTCAGTTACAGGTAAGCAGCTCCGCGGTGGAACTGCTGACGCTTGCGGAATGCCCTGCTGGAGGGCTGCACTGAAGCGCTGGACGCACGCACTGCTCCACCGGCTGCGCTCCGCCTAGCTGCGGCTTCCTCCAGCGCCTCTGCGTGGTCTCGTCTCCGTAGTTGCGCCACGTAGCGCAGTCGGAACCTTGTCCGGAGCTGGGCGTAGGCCGTCACCACTCGTGAGTCTAGCTGCGGCCACCTCTCACACAGAATTGCCACTAGGCTGTGGACGACACCAGCCTCGCGCGACAGATTGTCCGGCTCGTTATTGCGCCGCCGGAGGCCCCTGCCCTGGTGGAAGGCGCGAAACGTAGCTTCCATCTCCTGGAAGACGCCGAGCCACTGCCGCGTGGGCACAGTCAGGCCGCCTCGGCTCAGCAGCCGGATCCACCGCGCGTCGTCCGGAACTTCCTCAACAATGGCGTCGGCGGTGCGTGCGCCCAGTGACGGGTCGAGCCGAGCACACTTGCTCGCCAAGAAGCCTGCAGCGTAGGCCATGCCGTAGCGCTGCGCCTGGGACTCCAGCACTTCGGTCGGGTCGCCAGCAGGATCCAGCTCCAGCTCCTCCACGATGGCCTGCGGAGGCGGTTCCGGCGCCTGGACGAGATGGACAGGCTCCAGCTCCGTCTCTGGCTCCTCTTCCTCTGCTGCGCCCTCAGCTGTCTCGCAGACCCGCACCACCAGCGACGCGCTGACGCTCTCGGCGTCCTCCGCGGGGTGCCTTCTTGCCTGGAGGAACGCCGACGGAGCGCAGCTCTCCGGCTGAACAGCTGTGCCGCGAGCAGCAGCGGGGTCGGCGCCGATTAAGAGCAGCCGCACGCGCTGGATAAGCTCGACCGGAGACGGGTTGACGTTGCTTCCGAAGCGCGTGCGAACACAGCTGAAGAAGGACTCGAGGTCGTCCTGGTTCAGGCGCGCCAGAAAAAGAAACCGGAATCCCGCCACCGAGAGCATCTCCTCGAAGAGCGACAGGGCGGACTGGATGGAGACAACCATACCCTTCTGGCAGGGCAGCAGGTTGTCGTTGTCACCGAATCTGGCCGCCAACATCAGATGCGCGAGCCTCTGCAGCGCCAGCTTCTGGTCCTCCCAGTGTTCGTCCGCGCCGAAGGCGCAGCGGAGCGGCTTGTCGGCCACCAGACAGCGGGAGTTGAGGACGTCGAAGCCGGCGTCGATGGTGGCGCAGACCTCTGCGGCGGCCTCCTCGTCCTCAAATAGCTCCCGAATAGCTGCTGCGGTGCTGTTGCTGAGCAGCTGAGCGGCCAGGCGCACGTTCTGCCGGTCCGCGTGTTTCGCCTGCAGCATAAGAAACATGTGCAATTGCATTAATAACGCATTTCCACCTCAAGTATCGTCGGTGGTGTTTATAGGTACACTACATATGTACAATGAGTTGCATAGTTTTTATCCATGTCCAATTTACATTCCGCTAAACCCCTGTTTATGGGTATACATTTTCTGAGAAGTGAAACTCCCGCTTTACCAAGCATGAAAATTATAATCAACATATAAAATGGCCTCATTATTTCAAAATTACGTACAGTGATGTGCTTATCGGTGAGCTTGAAGCACATCTTGAACTCCGAGCCAGAGGCGACTTTGATGAGCTCCTGGAGTATCAGCTTGTCAAGCACGATGACTTTCTCCGTGCTGCCTGGCTCTTTCGGAAGATAGAGCCCATCATCCAGAACATGGTTTCGGATGTTCTTCAAGACGTGGGGGACATCCGCGAAGAACCATATGTGACTGGAAAAGTTAACTAAAATTAGAACAAATAAGCAAGACAACAATTTGCAATTTACTGGCTGAAACAGACATTTTCGGACAAACGCTAAGATAGTACGTGTCAACCGCCTCTGACAGCTTCGTAACATGTTACGAAGGCACCAAAACTACTTCGTAATTGTTTAAATGGTTGCTATATTCGAATTCGGCTAAAAAAACTAGCCTAGACTGTAAAATTGAAGGTGTTAAATTGTCTAACGCGGGGGTACTGAACGTTTCGTCGAGATCGGCCGCTTTTTACGCGATTTTATTCGCGAAAAACCTTAAGGAGGTTGCCCTGTGGCGGCGAGGGTTAAACGATGAACTGGCGAACAGCTGTTCGGTTAGCGTGCGAACAGCTATTTCGCGTTATTAGCGGAACATGACGAAACCTTCGAGTAGGGAGAAGTTTGAAACATCATACGCGTGGATACCGAATTTATTTCCACTCTGGCTGGAAGGGGAGTAAGAAACAATTCATCTCCCCCCCCCCCCCCCCCAACCAACCAAAAGGACCAGGAAACTACGTTCTCCAGGAGACTCACCGCTCCGGGTGGCACGGGTTCTGGATTCCGGTCTCCTTGTCCGCAGCGATGTTGAGCGTCTTCCAGAGGCCCATGTTCTTTGGGCCCATGTCGCTCACGACCGCGCGGACGGGATACCCCAGGCGCTCCAGGGCACGGACGAGGTCGAACAGGATGGTGGGTGTGACCGGAGTGTCAAAGGACAGCATGATGGGCTGCTTCCACTTCGATGTGATGGATCGGACCTGTAGGAACGCAATTGAAGGAACATAGGATTATTCAATACCTATTCCGTCGGTGGCAACTGGCAGCGCGTTCAAGGGAAGGGACACGATAGGGAGCGACCCTGAGTTTGGGCCCAGTACCGGCCGGACCCGTGGGCTCAGGCATGCCAGAATTGCCAGATCATATGAAGGATATTAAAGAATGTGCTTGGACTTCGGCTTTTATCGGAACGGAACTAAGAGCCCCCCCCCCCCCACGGCCCACACACACACACACCCACACACACCCACACACCCACACACACACACACACACGCCCGTCGGTAGTCGTGCAAGTCATTTCACCTATATAAGCATTGCGAAATTTTATTTAATCATATACAAATTCGCACATCACACCGCAAAAGGGTGTGTCAGCATTGCAAATGATACATTCATATTTTTAAACAAAATGCTCCTGAATGCCCGGTTGTCTTACGACACTCTCCGCCCAACTCCCTTGATATATACTAACCATCACAACTTGCGCCTGTTTATGTGGACCTCTGACGATATCGCAGCTGTTGTCGTAGACAATGCGGGAGTCGATGGCCATCTCGTCGAAGAGGATAGCGCAGTTCTTTTCCAGGGGGTCCATATTGCTCGACGCAGCATCTAGGAAGCTGAGCAGGCTGCTGAACTCCCCGGGAGAAACGCGGAATGACTCCGCCCAGCGGCGCAGCGTCCGAGCTGACGGAAGAGGCCACCTGAAATAGGCACATTCAATTACGATGGAAAAAACGAGTCTTCAATTATGATGACAGGCTGCAGGTGAACGCTAAAGTAAAAGACACCGTGTTTAGCACGTCATTGCCTTGTGCGACTCCCTCTTCAAAAATGCGAGAAGCAACGTGCCAATGAATGGCTAATGAGAATTATAACACACACAGTTTGTACATTTATGACACCCCTCCAGCACCCACGGGTGAAACCAATGCACTATCATATCTGAGCAGAGAACTGCAATATGGACTAGCGTCAGATGCATGCTGATAAAAACAAAACATCGCTCAAAACGCATAGGTAGCCCAACCATGATTCGAAGCATGAACAATGATTTGAATTACCATCGGCGCAAAATGGCCAAGTTGTCGATGCGCTTTAAGATCCCAGTCAACAAACAATTGAATGACTACCGACGGGTGAGGAGGGGATCCTAATTCCGTACTGATAAAGCAAAAAGACCAGGCCTATTCTTTGATAATGATATCATGCATATGCTAGCAATGCTGGCTATATACGAGTATGACCGTGATTCCAGTTGTTTCCGCACTCTTGCAAATGATCCTACCTCATCTTGGAGCGGAGGTAACCATACAGCTTCAACGACATGCTGGCGCGCATCCCCAGCGCCTTCGTCAGGCTCTCATCGTCCCAAGGCTTCGGGCGCTTGCCAGTCTTCATTGCCGAGAGCTGTAAAAACAGATATTATTATAAAGCATCCCACTTGAAACGCGTTGTTAATGGAGGATATGGCATATTTTCATATTACGAAATCAGGGCTGACAATCTATGCCACGAATGACATACTTTGATTTTGTAGGTGCGTGCATGACATCCAGAAATACAGATAGGACAGTCTCATCGCGCTGCAAGTAAACGGTAAGCAAATGCAAAACATCAGATAAATGAATTACTTCAATATTTGTGCCGATATTAGCGAATAATTCAGTGTAAAATCAGGTTCACTGTGCGTGCACGTTTATCGAGCACTTCAACACAAGCATTTAGATAACCTTAACAATGTCTATGATCATCTCATTGCTAATCATTGTCACCAACTACTTGACAGTTTCGCTGCAGTGTAAAACTTCATCATAATTACATACAAAGTCATGCAGGTCATAAAAATGACACAGGATTCCGTTACCTGTGAGACGGTGAGCACCTTCAAGGCATTGGCGTCTTCATCTGCCCCTTTCTTCTTGATGGCGGCCAGTTGGCGCTCAAGCTGATCCACGCGCTGCCTCAACTGCCTGATGACAGCCACTGCTGTTGATGGAGCTCCGCAGCAGGAACAGAGCGTCTCCATGATCACGCCACTGGGGATCACAGCAACCGGCCCGCTCCCCGAGGCCGCTCCGACGGCGGCCGGCCCGCGGCTCCCAGGGGCGGCTCCGACGGCGGAGACGGCGGCCGGCCCGCTCCCCGAGGCCGCTCCGACGGGGGCCGGCCCGCGGCTCTCAGGGGCTGCTCCGACGGCGGAGACGGCGGCCGGCCCGCTCCCCGAGGCCGCTCCGACGGGGGCCGGCCCGCGGCTCTCAGGGGCTGCTCCGACGGCGGAGACGGCGGCCGGCCCGCTCCCCGAGGCCGCTCCGACGGCGGCCGGCCCGCGGCTCCCATGGGCTGCTCTGACGGCGGAGACGGCGGCCGGCCCGCTCCCCGAGGCCGCTCCGACGGCGGCCAGCCCGCAGCTCCCATGGGCTGCTCTGACGGCGGAGACGGCGGCCGGCCCGCTTCCCGAGGCCGCTCCGACGGCGGCCGGCCCGCGGCTCCCATGGGCTGCTCTGACGGCGGAGACGGCGGCCGGCCCGCTCCCCGAGGCCGCTCCGACGGCGGCCAGCCCGCAGCTCCCATGGGCTGCTCTGACGGCGGAGGCGGCGGCAGGCCCGCTTCCCGAGGCCGCTCCGACGGCGGCCGGCCCGCGGCTCTCAGGGGCTGCTCCGGCGGCGGAGACGGCGGCCGGCCCGCTCCCCGAGGCCGCTCCGACGGCGGCCGGCCCGCAGCTCCCATGGGCTGCTCTGACGGCGGAGACGGCGGCAGGCCCGCTTCCCGAGGCCGCTCCGACGGCGGCCGGCCCGCGGCTCTCAGGGGCTGCTCCGGCGGCGGAGACGGCGGCCGGCCCGCTCCCCGAGGCCGCTCCGACGGCGGCCGGCCCGCGGCTCTCAGGGGCCGCTCCGACGGCGGCCGGCCTGCGGCTTCCAGGGGCTGCTCCGACGGCGGCCGGCCCGGTGGCTGTGTGGCCCGCTTTTCCTTTCAGAGTTTGGTTTAGCACAGACGACCTGCAACCACACCACAAAAACTGAGTTAGTGAATTTGAATCAACTTTGAACTGAATCACAACTATTCTGGATTCTTTTTAATGAAGATTTACAAAACCAACAATGCTAACTTTCACAACACACTGATCTGGCAGGTATATAATGCATAGATAGAGCCATTTTTTCACTTTTCCACTTCTCATCAATACATTTTGCCCATCAATACATTTTGCCCATCAATACATTTTGCCCAACATATGAGTGTGCGGCAAGTACTATATATGATTAGCTTGCTGCATCGCTTTGCTGGCTTAGTGCCAAATGTAAACCTAAAAGACAGTTTTGCTGACTCCATATGTGCTTTGCATTACAGATGCAAGAATTTTCCCAAATCCGAAACCCGGCACCACCCCACCACGGCAACCATTTTGGAGCAGTATCGCTCCAGGCCCAATGTGTGTCTATCGAGCAAGGCATTCGGCCAGGCACGTAATACCTTTAACACAGGCTAGCACTTGCCGAGCCCAGCATGAGCCCAGCCTCCTCGACCTTAGGCCCGGCAAAAAGCCCGGCGGGCCCGAAATTAAGCCCGACGCCGGGCCCGTGGGCTCAAGACTTGCATCACTACTATGCATATACTGGTATGGTGAGCAGCCTGGCAGACGAGTTGGACTCAAACAATGAAGTTAAGTGGCTAGTGCTTACCGAGCACTCTGGTACCCATTGTACTGGAAGAGTGTTGGGATGTAGCTGCCCTCCTCAAAATGACAGGAACAGAGCCGGGAAGTGCTCCTGGGAACTGCATCTGCACGTCTGTAAATGACAGATGCAACAAATGTAACAACTGGCACACTGTTCTTGCACGTGGACTTTTACATACAAATTGCCCTGTGTGTTAGAGGTAAGACATTTACACTAATAGACAGCTTCTGAACAAGATGATATCACTGACACTGTATCATGCTATTTTGGCTCCGGAATCCAGAATCAGAAGGTTGATTGACTTCCTCACCTAGCATCCAAAACGTAGCTTATTGGCTTTAATCATTGTGAGGTGCTAAGAGTGAACAATTACGATTATTTACAAAGCTTCAGAACATATATTAAACCTTACCTAACCCAACCTACAGCGATTCGCTAGCAACATTCGTACCAGGGCCGACCTGATAGTACACTCGGGGGCAGATTGATGTTCCACTACTCCCTACCCATCGGGCGATCCCATGGCTCAGCACTGGCTGCTGCCAGTGTTGCCTGCCCTCAGCACTGCTCAGCACTGCCTGCCAGTGCCAGTGCTGCCAGTGCTGCCACTGGCAGCAGCCAGTGCTGAGCCATGGGAGCCCGATGGGTAGGGAGTGGTGGAACATCAATCTGCCCTCGAGTGTACCATTAGTCCATAGTATCTTGAATATATGTTAGGCAAGAGTAAATCATTTTTTTGTGTTTGTTAATGAAGTGTGCATTTGGCCTGAAGCCTATAGTACACCTCTTTAACCAAAAATATTTTTTTATCGTTGCCTGACACATATCCCTCGAAGCTGCCTGCAGCATTACATTTAACAGATTACCAGGTCAAAACATTACATAATTAATTTGTGATAAACATAATTAGTTTTAAAGTGATATGTACCTACTAACAAGGAGGTCTTCTTTTGATATACACATGTCCTTACCTGGAATGTTCTTACTTAGAATGTAGAATAAGAGGCAAGGGAGTTAGGTTTATGGGAATATAATATGCTTATATTATAGGAATTAGTTGGGGTTTGGTTGAGTGACCAGGTCTACCCTAACTCAGAATCTCATATAAGGTGACACTGACATAAAACTAGGAGTATCTTACACGTGAAAAGAAGGTTGCTATCATTACAGCACACATCTGGATCTTACCTGACAGCCCTCACCCAAGCGGCCCTCGTTTTCTTCTTTCTTGGGAACCTCCTAAATGTGCATTTTGCAGTGTCGTTGTGGTGGTTGCACCCAGGTGCAAAACACCCTGGCATGCTGCTTGTTCAGAGTGAGCTCTGCAATCTGCAATAAAATATTATGTCATGTCACAGCAAAATACAGATAAGGTTACAAATCTGATACAAGTCAAATTGTACGAGATTTGGAGCAAGCATTATTGTAACAAGTATCACCATATCCCTCCCAAATAACATCATTTTAAACATCACCTCTGTGGCAGTGTATGAAAAGAAACAATACATTTTAATGGCTTGTCCTTCCCAAACCTCTGGGACAGGATATGCCTGTGGTCCTGGTTTAAACAAACAAAAAAAAGTTCAGATGGAGACATTATCACTGATCTTCTGCTGTAATTGTGCATGAAAATAATTTAATAATTTTAAGAGCATACACAATTTCCAGGCCATCAGCTTGATATGGTACATTACCTCCATTCAGAGAGACGAGAGTTTAGTTTTAAGTGAGTGTCTAGTCATATCTAAATTTAATTTTGTGCCTATTTGCTGAGTGGAATTAACTGTAAAATTTGGGAAGCCTGGGCGGTGTTTCACAGCTGCTGCGAGCACGCTGCCACTTGCCAGCCAATCTCGTGAGCTGACGTCACACAATTATACTTACTTCCACCTACGATGTACGAGAATTTAGAAAGCCACTTGGCATTAAGGACTCTTACTTTATCGAGCTCCTAATCGGTGACTCTGCTTCAGTCGTTCGTGTGGATTGTGTAGTAAAGGTGAGACCAGTGAGCGTCGAGCTTTGCTTTGAAGGCGTTTACTGTGCAAGATGTGACGAGTGATGCCGGTAGGCTGTTCCAGTAGTTTACAACCCTGACCCCAAAGGCGAGTCTCCTGGTCCTGGTTTCAGCTCTGGGTTTTCTCAGCTTCCAGGGGTGTCCTCAGGTGGGGCCAGTGCCAGCTGATGTAACAAATAGCTCTGGATCCAGATCAACGCCTCTGTGTATCAGCTGGAACACCGCAATCATATCACCTCGTCTCCTCCTGTAGTAGAGTGACGGCAACCCCAGAATGCGAAGCCTCTCAGTGTACGGCAGGTCCTTGATGGTAGGGATCATTTTGGTGGCTCTCCTCTGGACCCTCTCCACACAAAGCCCAATTAGCTCCAACACTACCTACCACAAGTGTGACGTCAGCTCACGAAATGGGCTGGCAGCGTCGGTGAAACACCGCCCTGAACAGCAGTCTAATTGTATCCCTTGCACTTGTAGCAATATTTGTGTTGACATTACAGCTTTGCTATTACACCTTTACCTTATGAGTACTTTACAGGGAACACTCATCATTGTCCTTTACATTGAACTACAGCAATAGATACCTACATCATTAGGATAGTTTTATATACATTGTGGGACTGGAACTTGAAGCCCCGAAATCTAGCTTAAATTGAGGACCTAAATTAAGGTAATATCTATAAATGAGGATGAAGTGACTAAGCATAGAAACATTTAAATTTGTCAGAAAGTTTTATTATTAACTTAACAATCACATAACATCAATAAAACCTAGAACAAACCACTTACCAATTCTGAACTTAAACACACTCAATTTGAATTGTATCCTTTGGTAGGTATTGACTACTGACACCTTGCCACTGACCACCCCGCAGCGGGCTGTTTGTTGACGCCATCAAATGTATTAACCGCGCAGTATTTGTCATCAAATTCTGGTGCCGAGTCAAGGTCAAATGTCACGTGACATTTGACCGACAGCTATCTCCTACAAAGCGATATGCTAAGAATTTTTTTGCTCAACGTTTACATTGCTTACTTTCAGGATTTTGTAAATTGTTCTTTGTTTTCAATCAAAAAACAAAATATGCACAACAGACACTTCGGTAGCGTTGGGCGCGACATCTTTGAATAAGATTGTAAGCAGTTAGTTACACCATCCCCCACTAGGTGTCAGCGCAGTCGCTGCTATAAGTCGGCGTATGGATCGGCACAGGGTGGACCCGGCTTGCATGCTCTTCAGATACCAGCACCCAAGTGCTACATTGGCGTCTGATCGTGCTCAGCACACAATAACCAGTATCAGAACTACATTGAGTTCATTGGAAGGTTTATTTCAACTTTCACGAGACGGTTCAAGCACATGACAAGTCAAGGACAGATGCTTAGGTACTTACACGCGATAAATATTGGCAGCCTCCATGCAGTTGGCGGCCGAGTCCTGTGTGACGCGGAGAGGAAATCACTAGAGCCACTATCGGTACTCTTGCTAATGTAAGACTCCGCCTGAATGCTGCCCACAGCCTCTGGACAAGTCACATACAAAGCACAGACCGTACTTCGCCCAGTCCGCTAGAAAGGGCTGCGAGATAGCGGGCTTGCGTCGCAAGGGGACACTACCTAAAACATTTGTACAGTAAATGACACTCATCGCCATTATAAATCACACACCCACCTCACTCCATAGTCCATAATAACCAGCATACGTTCCCCCGTGGCCTGCACGCCTAAATCAGCTGGAACTAATATCGCCAGCCGCGTCCGACAGCCACACCTCCGGTCCCGGTATGAACACACCATCACATGAAGCCAGCCGCCGTGAGCGCTGCCGCACCCTCAGACGCCGCCGGAGATCAGCGCCCTCCTTCCGCGGACGGGGATCGGGCGCCGCCCCGTCAGCCGAGGATCACACACCAACTCTCCACACAGCCGCGCCCAGACGCTCCGCCCGCCACTGGCCCGCTCCAGCTCCGCGAGCCCTGTGTTCCAGCTCAGAGATCGGTCGGACCCCTGAGCTGCCGTCACCGCAGTCCCGGCGGGTCCCACCTGACCGGTCGGCGATTAATCCAGGCCTGGGAGCTGCACGACAAAGTCGGCGCCCGACAGAGACGCCAGACTGTCGTCTGAGCTGGGCGAGTCTGCCGGCCCGGCGCCGCCGGGGTCCGGCGCCGACCGGCACCCGGCGCCGGTACCCGTCGATCTGCCCCGCCTCCCCTCGGTCCCCGGCGGCACTCTACCCAGAACAATCATCTGCCGCGACCTCTTCGTTGACGGATACTTCTTTGAGGGAATTGCGCGATGCCCCCGCGGCGGTTCCCATCTGGCTGCTGCGACTGGCCTGCCGGCCCGGCCGGCCGGTGACGGCAGAGCGCGGCTTCTCTCGGTGACCTGACGGAGCGGGACAGACTGGACGGCACGCGGCCCCGAGCGCTGATCAGACCCGGGCCGGCACTCCGCTCCTTCCGTCAACTCGCTCCTCGGCACGGCGTGCGAGCTCCGCCGCGGGGCCCCCGCGCCCACCCCACTGCTCCGCTCGGCGTGTGGCGGCGCCGGCAGGCCGCTGGGCAGCCGGGGCTCCAGCCCCTCACTCAGCCCGCCGAGCCAGTGGCCCTGTCCGACCGGGTCACCTGACTCACCGGCCGGCAGACTACGCGGCCCGCGCAGCTCGCTCCTCCGCTGCGGCTGCGTCACACTGACCGTCCCACCTCCGGCGGACAGCCGCTGCCCCGGGCCGGGCCCCGGCCGAGCGGGGACCACCGCCAGCCGCGCCACCTCACCCTCCGACCGGGTCCGCTCCACGGCCAGATCCACCGGCAGATCCACCGGCAGATCCACGGCCAGGTCCACCGGGGACACGGACGACGGCCCGTCCCGGTCAGTCAGCTTCCTCTTGCGCGCGCCCGGCGGAGACACCTGCGACTTCCCTGCCAGCTCACGGACAGCCGGCGGACAGACAGAGTGCGTGGCCAGCGACAGGCTGCTGAAGTCGGAGACCGGCCTCCTCTGGGCGGCTCCGGCGCCCGCCAGCAGCGCCTCCTCACAGTCGTCCAGGGAGCAGTCGGACTCGAACAGGCCGCCGACCTGGGCCAGCTCCCCCACGGTGGTGGACGGCATCCAGCCGGGCGCCGCCGGGTCCACCGGGGGGACCGCGGCGCCGCCGACCGCCGGCCCCGGCCCCACCGCGCGCCCCCGGCCTCCCGAACTGCCAGCACCCCTACACGATCGAGACGCGCCTACTGGTGATCGGGCCTGGGACTTTGGCGTGCTGGCTTTGTCCTTGGATTTAGCTTTACAGTTAGGTGCGGCACTACGTTTTGAGGTGGCAGATCTATCTTTAGAGGTGGCAGCTTTGGATTTTGAGCTGTTGCCCGTCTTCCTCGATTTGCAAGCGTTGCCGTAGAGGATCTCGGCGTTTTCTTTTGAAATCGATGTTTTGCTTTTCGGTGTACCACTTTTGCTTTTAGAAGTCTTCTTACCACCGTATTCGTTCCCTTTACTGCTGGGTTTGCCCCTGGATGTGCTTGCGTTGTTTTTCGGCGCGCATGATTTACCTTTTGCGGTAGCTGCTCTGCCCTTAGGTGAGCTGATTTTATCGTTTGAGGTGCTGGTTTTGTGTTTCAAAGTGCGGACTCTCCTTTTCGAAAAACCCACTGCTAGTTTTGGAGTGCCAGCTTTCCTCGCTGGTGTACTGTCTTTGCTTTTAGGCCCGCGACCTTTTCTTTCTCGTGAGCCAGTAGCGCCTCTCGACACAGGGGTGCGACCGCTCGGACAGCGGGGTGCATTTCTCGAGTGGCCCATCGCTTCTAGTGCGTCAATCGTACCACCCGCCGCACGGGCAGTGTTCCCGGTGCTGACAGTCAGACGGGGGCGCGCCCGGCCCCCGGCGGCGGCTCCGAGAGTCGCCGGCGTCTGCTCGGCGCCGGCCGTCACGTCTCCAGCGCCCTCCAGCCGCAGCACGCGCTCGCCGGGCCGGACGGCCAGCAGCCGGCCGCCGGTCAGCTCGGCCACTGTAGTCGGCCCGCCGGGCGGTTCCGCGCCGACCAGCTCCTCGCCGTCTGACGCGCGCGACGTGCGCCCCTGACGCACCGGTAGCGCGGGCAGACGGCGCACGGGCGCGAAGGCCGCGCAGGGCGGCGCCACCGCCAGCACAGCTCCGTGGGGCGCGCGCAGCGCCGCGCTCTGACGGTCGGCGCTGCGCACCAGGATAAACTCCCGCGCGCCGGGCGCCGCGCCCGACTCGCTCGCCGGCACCAGACTGGCGCGCGTGCCCTCACACAGGAACACCCTGGTCCCCACACTGCCCGACGACACGGGCCGGCTGTCCTTCCCTCGGACCGTACTGTTCGGCGCGGTGGGGGTGCCTTTGGCTCTGCGGGGCTTGCTGCGCACCTTATCCTTCAGCTTCCGCGCCGTGCCGGTCAGCAGCCGGGCCGTACCCCTATTTCGGGCCGCGCGCCCTGACGTCCCAGCTGGGACCGCGGCGCCAGACGCGAGGTTCGAGACGTCCGGCATGTGGATGGTGATGCCGGAGGCCTCCATCACGATGGATGTGCCTGACGCGGTGCCTGTGGCATCACCGCCGGCGGGGTCGGAGTCGGGCTCGGCCGGCCGGGGGCGGGGCTGGCAGTAGGGACACCTCCTGCGCCCAGGCGGGCTCGCCATCACAGTCGCCAGGTCCGGCAGGTGAGCAAACAGCTCCGAGTTCCAGCTCTTGGCCGCGCCAGGACGACGGCTGGCCTCCGCTGCCGGATCAGAGTCTTCAGAGCTGGGAGCGGGAGACTTGCTCTTCGACTTTGCCGCACGTCCGGTCAGGCGAGCTCTAGTCACGTGCGCAGAGTCCCCAGAGGAAATGGACGTTCCTCTGGGCTTAGCAGCGCGATCCCTTGGCGGCAGAGTAGCATGTCTCGCTAAATGACTGTCACCTCGCGTGGGCTGAGCCGGGTCCCCAGAGGCGCCGGCCAGACCTGTTTGTGAGCTCGGCGTCCCCGTGTCGGCGGGCGCCGTGCCGTCCGCTGGGTCAGCCGGCCCACTCGCTCTGTCCGCCGGCACCACGTCCTCAGGGCCGACAGGGCTGTCATCGGACCCGACCCTCGGTCGACATTCAGCAGGGCTGCCCAGCAGGTCCAGGAAGTCCGGCATGGAGCGGGCCGTCGGTTCCGGCACATCGGGCGGCACACGGCACGGTCTGTCCGGGTCAGGGGCTCCGTCCGCCGGGCGGGCCCCCGGGACAGCCGGCAGGGGCGGCGCCCGTGCGGCGGCCGAGTCTGCTGCTGGGGAACCGTCGGACGCCAGCGCCGTAAAGTCCGGAAATTCAGCCGAGCTGTCCGGGGAGCCGGGCCAGCCAGAAACGGAAGCAGAGCCGGCGAGCGGAGTGAGAGAGCCACCACTGGGGGCAGCAGAGAGAACAGCGGCGGCAGGAGAAACCTGTGCAGGGATCACAGTAGCAGCGGCGGCGGCGGCGGCGCCAGCGGGAGAAGCTTGTGCAGGGATCACAGTAGCGACGGCGGCAGCGCGAGAAGCCGCTCCAACGATCACAGTCGCGGCGGCAGTCCCCGAGCCGGCAGCAGCGGACGGCGCGGCACCAGCCGCATCGCCAGGCGCGGGACCAGCGGCGGCGTCCGCGGGGGAGACGCAGGCCGACTCCGGCGCGTCACACGGTCCGTCCGGGAGGGTGCCTCCGCCGGGGTCGGCCGACCGCCGGCCGGTGCTACACACACGGTCGGCGACACGGCTCGTTACACCGCCCGGTACCAGGCCCCCGGTACGGCCGGCCGGCGGCGGCGCGCCGCTCTAGTTGAGGAAGTCGTGCATGCCCGGGTCGTCCATCTGTCCGGGCTGCTGCGGGGCCATCTGGCCCGGCTGGCCGCCCATCATGATACCGATCGGCCCCGGCGGCCGCTGGATCATCTGGGGCCGGTAGTTCTGTGGGCAGCGGGCACAGGGCGTCACACGGCGGGCGACGGGGAATTGGGGAGGGTCACACCACCGAGTGCGGTGCGAGTATGTAGTTATATAGGGGGTTACATGGGGCGTGTGAAAAACGAGATCACAAGAAAAATGACATACAACGGGGATACGCAGAGGAGTTACTGAAGACAGGCGAGGAAGGACCACAACAAATTGTCAAAAGAGAAGCCGCCGGGAGACCAGCATTCAGTGTGACAGCCCGCCCCGGCCGGCCGGCGGTTCTCACCTGCTGGAGCAGGGTGCGCAGTCCGGGCGCCGAATCCATCTGCTGGCGCGCCTGGACGGGCACGGCGCCCTGCTGGGAGACCACGCCGCCGGCGGCGGACTGCGCGCCTCCCGGCGGCACCATCTGGCCGCCCGGCTGCACCATCTGACCGCCGGCGCCCTGCACCATCTGACCGCCGGCGCCCTGAACCATCTGACCGCTGGCGCCCGGCTGGAACTGAAAAACACAGACGGAAAGGCGTCAAACGGGGCACCAAATCTCTTGCCGCTCTACACAGCTTAACAGCTTACCGGACTGTTTTTTAATACAAACGAAACAGCATTATTCATTATCTCAAAGAAAAAACAAGCGACAAAATCACAAACAAAACACTATTAATGAACTTTGTTCTGAACAGTGAGAAGGTATGGGTCAACGAGGGAGCCTGGAATATGTCAAGAGGTGGCAGAGTGATAACTCTCGCTTACCTCACTCAGTCGGCGAACCAACTCCTCTAACTCGTGACACTCATCGCTCTGCTCAGGGTCCGGTGATAAAACGTTCATCATCTCTAAAATATCGGCTATGTTCTCCCCGGACTGGGAAGGAGTCAGACTATCAGTCTGTTCTGTATCCAGTTCCAAGCGGCCGCCTTCACAGGCCTGTCCTTGCGGCTCATCACTGGACCGCACTGTCGGCTCACTGAGCCACTCGGCGCCCTGCTCGGACCCGGGCTGCTGCGGGGGAGTCTCCGGGGACGCTTCGGCGGGCCGGCGCCACTCGGCTGAACCCCGTCCCGCACTCAGGGGCCGTTCCAACTCGGCCGACTCAGCAGACTCAGAGCTCAGCGCGGCCGGTGCCGGCTCCCGGCCCAGACCTTCAGACTCCAACAACTCGCCCACAGGACTTCCATCTGAACTTATCGACGCGGAAGACAGGCTGCTGGGCCCGTCGGCGTCCCGCGCAGGACTGCGGTCACTGACGGCCACTCTGAGCCCCGACGGCCGCCCCGACCCGGGCTCAGTCTCGGCCGGGACCGGCCGACCGTCCCACCCCGAGAACTCGCCATCAGCCGGCACACCGGACTCGGAGATACCGCCACAGCTGCAGGAGTGGGGCGACTCGTCCAAATGGAGTCTCTCGGTCAGCGGGTGACCCGTAACGTCCGGTCCGGCCACCGCTGGCCGTTCGGGCTGCGGCGTCGGTAACTGGAAGACGTCTGACTCGAAGAGTTCACACGGCTCTCTCCTATGCAGTGTCTGACCAGCGTGTTCCGCAATAGTGGGCTGATCTGACATCTCCGCACCACTAACCTCGCTCACACGGTGTACCGGTCCAGCCAAATAGTCGCAGGGCTCACCACGGGGTGTGGCGTCTCCTTCAGTCTCGGGAGGCCGCGCGGGACGCTCAGACTCCACTATCTGGTAAGAGTCGCTGCCCGGCTGTCCGTACAGCGCGGCCCGATTCTCCACAGCCGACTGCGGCGACCCGCGAGCAGCAGCACCCTCTGTTGCGGTCTGCGCGCGCACGGTCTCACTCACACGTGCCTCCAGTTCGGACGATTGGGGGGACTCGGCCTGTTCCGTGGCGTTGGACGGCAATGGCGGATGCACTGTCCCAGGAAGGCCCGAGTGTTCGCCAATCAGTTGATCAGGATATGAGGACCCGTGGCAGCTGGCCGATCCGATTGACACATGTTGCCTGATATCAATGTCGTCTTCCTGTCTTTCGTCCCCACCTGGTTCAATAAATAGACCAGGATTCAGGTCACCAGTGAGTTCAATACCCACGTCAGTAAGTAAAACACCACTCGGTAAGTCCCGGACACGATTTACGTAGCGATCTTCTCTACCTTTTACTTCATCACTCGACTCTGTCCACGGAGGCGAGGGAAGCCTTCCGAGCTCCAGAATCTCACCCAGCTCGTCACGCGGTAGCGGTGGAACCGACCGCTGCACGCAGTCACTGACACCGGAGCAGGACGCACCCCCGGCGGCGTCCCTGGTCCGTGGCGCCGTCCCAGCCGAGTCGCCGGCCGCCCCACCAGTCGGCCCTACGCCGGGGTCAGCAGGCAGTGCGCGGAACTGGTCACCGCTGCGTCCACCAACTGCGTCCGTCAGCCCACTGCCGCCCTCCCCGGCCAGTCGGAGGACGAGCCAGCTGTCAGACGGAAAGCCAGTCGGTCGTGATTCCGAGCCGAGGGCGGCCTCCAACGCCGGCGACGGAGATTCAGAGTCGAACAACTGGCTCGGCTCACTGCTCTGGTCAGTCAGAGGTAGATGTCGCGCAGTGGCTGGCTCTCTTGACTCGAGTAAACAAGTATCCTCAATCAGTTCCTGGACCAGTTGAACGGCTTCCTCATTTATTTCAACAATACGTTCACCTAATAATGCAGCATTTCTCTCGCCACTTGATTGACAGCCGGGCTCAGCTTCTGCTTCATTTGCGTGAGCCACAAGGTTGACATTACCGTCATTTTCTGGCGGTGGCGGTGAGCATTGTGATGTGAAAAAGTCGCACAACTCGCTGAGCTCTTCCGCCTGCACCACCGGGGAACAGCTGCCAGGCTCGCCCGACTCCAACACACAGTTGAGATCACCAAGCTCCTCAATGAGCTCAGCCAACTCGTTCCCCCGTGCACGACTCGGCTCGCCACCCCTTTCAGCAGTGAGCTCAGCAGCTGGCTCGCCATTGCCTTGATCTACTAAATCAGTAGGCTCACATATGTCTTTCTCATTCCGATCACCGGCCGCGAGGTCTTGCTCAGCCCCGGTGGGCGACGGCCGACATTCCTCGCTGAGGAGTTCCGTCCAGTCCCCGTCCTCCGACTGGGGGGCTGACGTCATCCCCCCTCCCGGGGCGGCGCGCGATCAGCACCACAGTCCGTACAGCTGGCACCACCACGGACCGAGAAATGCCACCGAACAGTCGCACCGTATCAATGTGTAGTCCCTCTCCACCACTCGGTCGCCCCTCGCAGCCACGCCCACCCTCCGGCGCTGCCGCGGGAAGACTGCCGTGCGCGTCAGCTGACTGCGTGACCCGGCGCTGCGGTCACGCCAGAGGCGGCGCCAGGCACTCGGGGGGGGGGGGGGGATTCGACCTACCAGTCAAATTACTAACGACTTTCAGAACAATATTAATAGTAACGTTCTTAGTTCAAAGCCTTACAGAAACCAGCCGACAGGCCGAGTTGCCGGACCATGATCCGTTTCCCCTTTCCCTGGCGGATGCCCCCTACCCCCACCTACCGACGGATCGTTGTGACGCTGTTTATCGCACGGGCGGCGGCAGGGAGGGGACTGGGGAGGGGGGGGGGCAGACCACAGCACCTGTCATGGACACGGTGGCCCGTATAGCGAACCACAAACGGATTCATGGCCGGCCGCCGGTAACTTAGCTTTAGGCCTTGTCCTTTGATGCATCCGTTTGACTAACACATTCAAGGCAGACTAGCGAGACCACCTATCTTGCTGTGGAGCCAGTCACAGCTCACGTCACCCGCGTTTGGCTCCGTACGCCATCACAGCAGCATTGGAAGAGTAGCTGCGGCTATATGGCACTCATGTTAGCTGTTTCGTCATGTTCATTGTCCACTGGCCCGCCGAAATGTCGTATAGATTGTATGTTCCCATCCCCTTTGCGATAACGGACTGACGTTGAATGACGCGTTTGTTGCCCAGCCAGCGACGGATAAAAACCTCAGTTAGTTACATGACGACGTCGGACATAGCATAGCCCTGTTGCCCCCTCGGGGCTCTGAAGTCGGTATACGTATGTTGAGAGACATCCGAAAAGCTCACATGCCGACTAGCCGAGTCATTCAGGTTCCAGCGTAGCACGACCTAAGGACGACCTTGGGGTCCGAGGGACAGCTTATCAGCTACCGAGACTAAAGAATCCTGTCGTGAAGAGCTCTCGGCGGCGGGCTTGATAGCTAAGTTGACGGGCCAAACGTCAGTCCGACCCTCCTCAGCCCGACATTACACTGTTCTTGTCAGCCATTGGAGCAGGTGCAGATATCGAGGACATTCGAGGCTGAATAAACGGGTCTGAAGACGGGACAGACCGCTATGATTCCGCCGGTCTCCCCCTAAGCTGGAGCAGAGCAGGGGCTGCTGCCTTCCACCTGCTCTGCTGCTGACCCGACTATGGTCCTCCCGCCGACTCACCTGGTGGTGGAC